>NC_055973.1:31348020-31398020 GCF_018492685.1 Alosa sapidissima | reverse complement strand
TGTGTGTGTGTGTGTGTGTGTGTGTGTGTGTGAGTGTGTGAGTGTGAGTGTGTGTGTGTGTGTGTGTGTGTGTGTGTGTGTGAGTGTGTGTGTGTGTGTGAGTGTGTGTGTGTGTGTGTGTGTGTGTGTGTGTGTGAGGAGGAGTCTCTCTCTCACTCTCTTTCTTTCTCTCTGTGCTTGTGTCTTGTGTGTAAACAAGCCAGATGCAAAACAGTGCCTAAGATGGAGAGAATGAAACAAGGAGAACAAGAGCGACTGAGAGAGAGAGATAGAGAGAGGGAGAGAGTGAGAGGGTGGAGGGGAGGAGAGAAAAAAAAGAAGTGTTTCTGGTCTTTAGAAAAGACTAGCACTCAGCTCTGTGGAATGACAACAGACTAGCACTCAGCTCTGTGGAATGACAACAGACTAGCACTCAGCTCTGTGGAATGGCAACAGGCTAGTACACCGTACTGTGGAATGAATTTGTGAATCAGTGGGCTTTGGAGTCAGTGAGACTTGTTTTCAAAATTAAAGTGTATGTGTGTGTCTCTGTGTGCGTGTGTGTGTGTGTGTAAGCCAGTGAGTGTAAAAAGTGAAAATGGTTCTGTGTACGTGTGTGTGTGCGTATGTGTATACAGTATGTGTGTGTGTGCGCATGAATATATGTGTGTGTGTGTGTGTGCGCATGAATATGTGTGTGTGTGTGACTGTGTGTGTGTGTGTGTGCCATTGGCTGTGCTTACTCAGGCACTTCCTCAGGCTAGCCTGGGTGCTAGCGGCAGCTCGATCAGAGCTTTTGTCCACTGTCTCCCTCCACACTCTACTGCAGCTGCCTGATGATTGATGGAACTGCAGATCCAAAATTCTGCAGCCGTCCCACCTGAGACCGAGGGAAGTTAACGGCACTCTTTCCCACATAAGAAGGCCCATTTGTTACCGCCCTGACAGCGCGCATGCATAAATCTTATTTTAATTATCGCAGTTCAAGAGGTTGAGTACCATCAAGTGACAGATCATGCATACAGCATTAGTCAGCAAAGTGGCTACGTAAAGCCGGAATAGCTTACGAGAGGGCCGTTCTGTTCATCGTCCAGAGAGGTGTGTCGCTGTTTGTATTGTCAAGCAGGTGTATACATCTTAGTGTTATTGATGACGGATGGTCAAGATCAATAGTACACAGTGGAGGAGAGCTTGACACTTGTTTTTCTGTTGTGTACATTTCTTTGTCTGGTGCTGCAAACACAACTCTGTCAGGACACTCTGTCATTGCGTTTAACCAGAGCAGGTTCCTCTGGCTCACGTCTCTTTGCTTCACTTCACAAATGGTACATTTTCTAGCAGCATGTCAATAGTGAATAGTGGCCCGTATTCTGGTCCCAACACGGTTTGTCCTTTAAGTATGATGGCCAAGGGTATTCGGGAGAGAGAAGTGAGTGGATGAGTAGGTTGCTGCACAGTAATGGCTATTTGCTGCAAACGCTTTGACATTATTTGTGGATTAAACATTGCAGGATCATTTCCTCAGAACCTCTGACTGATCAAAGAGATTCAATTAGGGCTGGAATAATATGGAGATATATATGCAGGATTTAATTTCCTTTTGATAGCACAGTAATTAGACCCCTTCTGCACTGATTCTATTTTCTATTTTAACACAAACCCTCAACGTAGGATTCCTCACTCACCAAACGTCTTAATTTCATATTGTTTACATGCACCCGGTTTCAAAGGCGAACGCTTGCTTCCTTTTGAAAAAGTAATTGCCCATTGCCTCCTCTAAACACACGATTGCTATTCCCAGTGTGTCTCGGTGACTCGGTGGAAGGCACAGTTATGGAAGTCATCTTGCATAGAGTGTCGTTTCACTGCTATTTCCCGTCAGTGTGGCTCACACACACACACACACACACGCTGCCATTAACATCCATCACGGGGAAATCACTCATGTTGAGGGGTCCTGGTTCACCATCAGGTATGGGAATATACAGCCACTATAGGACGTGTTTGGCTTTCACAAGCGACTTGAGTGTGAATAAACATCCCCATTTATATATATATATACGTGTAGCCTAGGCTGGCTGGATTCCTCCCTTATTTCTAAAAATGCCTGAAATTGGCTTCAAGTGGAACAGATGCAGCAAATTTATTATACAAAGGAAGGGTCAGACAAGAGGCAGGCAGGTGGGGGGTCAGACGGGGTGGGCAGGTGGTGGGGTCAGAGGTCACGTCTGTGGAGTATCCCGCAAGTGTCCCAAGGACACTGGGAGGTCGCCAAGGTGCGCACCTTTCAGCGGGAGATGAGTGTGTGTGTGAAGCGGGCAGATAGAGCAATACATGGTGCCGACACGGCGCGCTCTCAGCGCGGGTCACCAGACACGGCGCGCTCTCAGCGCGGGTCACCAGACACGGCGCGCTCTCAGCGCGGGTCACCAGACACGGCGCGCTCTCAGCGCAGGTCACCAGACACGGCGCGCTCTCAGCGCGGGTCACCAGACACGGCGCGCTCTCAGCGCGGGTCACCAGACACGGCGCGCTCTCAGCGCGGGTCACCAGACACGGCGCGCTCTCAGCGCGGGTCACCAGACACGGCGCGCTCTCAGCGCGGGTCACCCGACACGGCGCGCTCTCAGCGCGGGTCACCAGACACGGCGCACTCTCAGACACAAGTGGCCGCTGCCTAAGAGTGCTTGTGAGGGACAGTGAAACAAATGGAATGATTTCAGTGGTCAGTCACTGATGGGTGTATGTTGCAACACAAGTGGTGTGTTGTGGAGTGAGAGGAATCCTCCTAATTGCCTCATTTCTTCAAGAGTGACTCTGATCACATCATTACACAACAACATAAAGAAACACCCGTTACACCAATATCAGCTGAGTCCCACCAATGAAAAGAGGCACATAGTTAGCTCATGTAGAGGCACATAGTTAGCTCATGTAGAGGCACATAGTTAGCTCATGTAGAGACACATAGTTAGCTCATGTAGAGGCACATAGTTAGCTCATGTAGAGGCACATAGTAGTTAGCTCATGTAGAGGCACATAGTAGTTAGCTCATGTAGAGACACATAGTTAGCTCATGTAGAGGCACATAGTTAGCTCATGTACAGTAGAGGCACATAGTTAGCTCATGTAACAAAACACGACAGCTGTACTGCCTGTGTGAAATACATGTCCTGAACACGTGTAACTACCAACTATTTTGACCTAGAAAACCCCATTATTTAATCATATTCTCTTTTATATCTGAGCGAAACCCCTATTTACTGAAAATGACAAGTAGCCAAAAATGCTTTAGGATATGATAACTTAAGCGAAAGTTCTGCTGGGAAGACTCGTAGCCTTTCTTACTCCACCAATGCATTCATGGAGCCAATCTTGCTTGCATTTTTGGGGAAAACCCCGCAATCTACGACATTCACTCATTCAATCTGTGCTAGCCTATAGGGATTCAACGGGAGTCTTTAAAACACTTCTTTCTGCTACTCAGTACGCCGACTTTGACGTTCCCTCCACCTCCGCTCCAGCCAGCAGTCATCTGGCAACGGCATCATCTCCCTTCAGCCACCGTCTCGACGTTAGGGGGGTAGGCTCCCCGCCCCTGCCTTCTTTCATCGGCAGGAATCGAGATCCGCTCATCGCTGGACGGATCAGAGATGGGGCCTACGCCAAAGACTGTTACCTATTCAGGGCGCTTTATCATGCTTGTGTCCAAGCTATTCCTTCTCATATTAAATTGTTAATTGATTATATTCTGTCTACTGAGTCTTTCTGGTAGAAACTTTGTTCTTTGTGTAGCGCCTCATAAAAGACGCTGACTACGCCACCCCTTGAGTAACTAGCAACCTGATGTGTCAGAGCAAGGGGAACTCTGCTCCCAAAAAGGCACAAGCACACGTATTTAGAAAAGTACCAAAATACAATCTTTATTAAGTATTTTCTTTTGGAGTTGTTGCATGGGTTGATCAATAAATACAAAAATACATTTAATAGGAAGGGGACTTACTCCGCCACCGGGTTAAGGCCAGTCGAGCCACAGAGAAAGAGAGAGATGGGGGAGAAGCACTTAACACAAAGCTATGGTCTCTACCACACGTGGACGGGTGCACACACCCTTTCAGTAATACACACTTCGAGTTCAAGTCACACACACTGCAACCATTGGGTTCTGATAAACACTCCACTAAGGCTTAAGGATGTTAAGCGTCCACACTACACAGCATTGCTAACCGCAGTCGTTAAGGTGAATTTCAGACTAAGGAGACCTGCTTCCCCGGTGTCCACTAGGGCTCGACTGACAGCGAGGCTGGATAAGGGAAAGAGGGGAGACAGAAAACTCAAAAAGAAGAAAAAAAAAACACACCTCTAGCCGGTGGCTCACAATACCTAGGCCTATGCCAAACATACACATACAGCCCACAGGCTAGAGACAATAACATAAAGAGTATTGTCAGACGAAGAGCAGCAGTACATACACACACACACACACACACACACCAAACATACAACACTACAGAGAACAGCAGCTGGCACACAGTGCTGTGGTATAGATCTGCGTTGTATTAAGTTGACCTTGTCTGTGAGTCCTAATCCTCGCAGTTTTACCCCCTGTCCACAGCCACACCGTCAGCTGAGCACTTATACACAGAATGAGTCCTAAATCATCCACCATAACTCGCTTGGGCAGACCAGAACACCGCTAGGGAAAACGGCTCACAGTAACTTCCTCAGTGTCAGCTCCCTCCAACACTTTAAACTGGTCACCACGACTCAAACACTGCTACACCCCAACACTGAGCCAGCAGCAGGGAATAAGCTACCTGGCTAAGGACCCCAGGTGACTATGCATATGCCCGTTCCTAACTGACGCCCATGTCAGCCCCAATCAGTGACGTAACCGGAGCGTCCGAGTGTTAAAAGGGGGAAACAAAACCATAAGAAAACGGACTAACTGCCCTGAACGAGTTCCACAGGCTGCAATCGTAATAGTGTTTACTAGGATTGGATTGCTAATGATTCTGTATCAATGATTGTTTTGTTGCTGTGACTTTTTAATTACATTTTATGCTTCCATATTTCATTTCATTTTTGTTTCATTTACATATACTTTTGGTTTGTTTTTGTATTTAATTAATATTACTTTGTCTTAAGTACTGCTGATTACATATTTCTTATTCTCACCACTGATTGATCAAGTGTCATATTATGCGTAATATGTAAAGCACATTTAAAGACCATTGTCTATGTGCTACAATAGAATAGTTATTTATATAAATATGTTTGATCTTAAACTTGAACTCATATGGGAGTTGCAGTGGTGGTGAAAAGGATCACAAGTACAGTAATGCTCTAATGAAATTCTAAATAAATAAAATAACTGATGGTTGTTGGTTGACATGCAGACACATTGGAGCCCACAGACACACTCGATGGAAGATGATGACATGACATCCATTTTGAAATTCAGCCAAGCACTTCATCATATCTTACTAGGCTATTCAGACATGATTAACTGGAGGGCGAATATTGTGGCACAGGAATAGAAAACATGTGATGAGATATAAAGCTGGTTTAGGGTGTTTAAATATATAGATCATACCACAAAAGCATGTGTAGGATAGCTGGTTTATGGTGTGTACATATATATACCACAAAAACATGTGTAAGATAGCTGGTTTAGGGTGTGTAAATATCTATACCACAAAAGCATGTGTAGGATAGCTGTAGGATAGGTCTGCAGTAAGGAGGTAGTGCGTCTTTGTTCCTACAGCTGATGATAAACCACTGACCTGGGTTCATTTCCAAAGTCCAGGACCAATTAAATATAAATTACAGTCGGAGAGGGTCTATCTATTAGGGCAGTTAGCACTGTTTGAAGAGGCTCCAAGACTGATGTATTATATCTGCCTGTATTATAAAGAGTCCACTGAGTGACCTCAATGGCATTGAGTGTGAGACTAAGATACTGCAGGCGCTCTCTAAAACAGGTGGATGTAAAACTGGACAAGTGGGCGTGGTGCTGTGAAATAAAACGTTGGTTCTGAACGTGCAGGACGTGGTGCTGTGAAATAAAACGTTGGTTCTGAACGTGCAGGATGTGGTGCTGTGGTGGTTGAACTTTGTAATCGTAACAGAGGACAGACGTTGGGTAGATGTTCTTGTGCAGTCATGGCAGATTTAAATGTCAAACATAATTCTTTATAAAAAAAAAGAACATGCCGCTGGCTCAAACATTCTCAATATTGACCATATCCTAACATCATGGCTTCGTTTTAGGTCTTTGTTGCCAAATCTACATTGTGTGAGTTGCCAGGTAAGTCCTCAGGGTAGCCTAAAATATTTACCATTTAAGGTAAAACATTATTTTTCCTGCAGACATATACAGAAGATTGATTGACTCCACAGTTTCAAAGCTCCAGGCTATTACCTCGGGAAGCAAACACCAAGAAGGTAATTATTTTCCCACATTTGTATTGTTTCCTCTTACAACTGAGGCAAAATGCTGAATTTGTTTTGGTCAATCTTTTCTCTCTCACTCTTTCTCTCTATGTGTGTGTGTGTGTGTGTGTGTGTGCATGGTTGTGTGTGTGTGTGTGGTTGTGTGTGTGTGTTTTTGTGTGTATGTGTGTGTGGACTGGGAATTGCTTTGTTTTCAGAGTAATTACAACTCTTTTGTCAAACAGTGCCTACAGAGATTAACCCATAAACATGTAGTCTCAAATCAATCTGCCTCAAAACAATACCAGAGGTACCTCCCTCAGAAGATACCAGCTGTGGGAACAGGGTCTGAAGATTCTGTAGTGTGTGCGGAAATGTTTCAAGTCTGCAATGCAAAGCCTATGCAGACACCCAACTGACTACAAATAAACAAGCCTCCATTGTATGAATGCACCTTAGTAAGTACCAGGCGTTGACACATCAAAGAGTTATTTGTTTGCAAAGAGATGGAGTGCCCATCACAGCGTCACTGCTACACTGCTTTTGGGGCAGCCGTGGCCTACTGGTTAGCGCTTCGGACTTGTAACCGGAGGGATGCCGGTTCAAACCCCCGACCAGTAGCAAGACACCTAACCCCTCACTGCTCCCCGAGCGCCGCTGTTGTTGCAGGCAGCTCACTGCGCCGGGATTAGTGTGTGCTTCACCTCACTGTGTATTCACTGTGTGCTGTGTGTTTCACTAATTCACGGATTGGGTTAAATGCAGAGACCAAATTTCCCTCACGGGATCAAAAGAGTATATATACTTATATACTTATATAGGGATCAAAAGAGTATATATACTTATATACTTATATAGGGATCAAAAGAGTATATATACTATACTATACTATACACTCCCAGATGACATGGCTTATGCGCCCTTAGGCGAGGATCACATCAGCCAACGGCAAGCAGCAGCGGCAAACGTAACGCAACACTCAGACCATAATCATTTTGATCTCGTTCCTAAGCAACACAAGCGGTTTGTCAATTAAATACGCTCGTGTTGCGCTTTGAAAGATGAACCAAGTTCAACGCTCAGCTTGTTCAACGCTAACGTTACGCCAGCGTTGCCATCGTTCCACTGCCGAACAACAGGAACGTTCCACAGAGAACAATAGGAAATCTGCCGCTTGCCGCTGGCTAGTGTGATTCCCGCCCGTAGGGTCAGCTTACCAAACACGGACTTGGTCCTTCGTCCTAATCTAAAAACGATCTGTAATGAAGGTATCCACTGAAAAACAATTTAGTCCTTGTCTGGGACAGCAGGCCTTAATGTCCCCGCAGTGACAAACGAAGGCCAGGGCCCTGCCCTCGATCATTCTCTGAGGTTCAAATGAGATGGCAGGAAATGTCCCAGGTCACTGCCCGGATCACTGCACTGACCCCAGACCGCGGCTCTAATTGCCATTTGCGGAGCTACTGACTGGGAGAAGCCTAGAGCCCTGAGTGATTTTCATTGCGGCCGATTCGAACTGACGGCAGTTTATGCGGTAGCGGCCCATCCATCTGCAGGCCTAAAGGTCAACGCAAAAGTTATTGGTGTAGTGCATTAGTGGAGTCCTTCAGCTTGGACTGAGCTGCGATGCTGTTTGGAGATTTGTATAATAGACGGCTATTTCAGCAGCAAATTGCAAAACTTTGTTGGCGATAATTGCAATTGCAATGTGCCACTATGAAGTAGAGAATACAGAACGGATTACTGCTATTGCTGTGGCCAAATGGAAAGCCAACGGGTTAACACAAGCTTCTTAACACACATTCAACAACATTTCAACAAACAATACTAACTGGAAATATCTATAGTCTATTGTTGTTTCATATTAATTATGTTTTCATTCGAATTGAATACAGCAATCGCTGGCCAAATATCTCATTGTGCAAATGCCAAATACATATTTTTGCCCTGGGTCATCAACCCCTTGAAATCCATGAAACACCACACACACACACAAACACAAACACACACACACACAACAACAACTAGAGACAGATCATGTAGCCTCATTTGCAGAGGAGATGACAGTTTCAGTTTCCACAGAGCATACCCCATTATTAATAGAGTTGTGTAAACATGGCAGGTAGAGCCATCACATTGTTTATAACATGCAAAGATGTTTGTGCACACCCTGCCTGTCCACAGTGTCAGCAGACTTTGCCATTGGTTTGTCGATTGCTTGACATGCCACCAAAATAAATAGTCCCCAGTCCAATAATGTTAATGGTCCATAATCTAAGTGATCTCATGGCTCTGTAGCACTGGAAAATTACTGTACCGTAGGTCTGAGTGGCCTCATGGCTCTGTAGCACTGGAATATTAGGTCTGAGTGGCCTCATGGATCTGTAGCACTGGAATATTAGGTCTGAGTGGCCTCATGGCTCTGTAGCACTGGAATATTAGGTCTGAGTGGTCTCATGGCTCTGTAGCACTGGAATATTACTGTAGGTCTGGACTACATGGATTCTCTCATTTCCAGTCTGACTAACTGAGAACACAGACTACCTGCAGAATAACAGTGAGGCATTGTAAAAAAAAAGAACAGCTTGGTTTGGATATAATCCCCAAGCTATATATATAAGCTATAATTCCCGGCCAACGCAGTGCTCTCTCTTTCTTGAATTTCCCCTGGGGATCAATAAAGTATCTATCTATCTATCTATCTATCTATCTATCTATCTATCTATCTATCTATCTAGCTGGAGAAGAGATTAGTAGACTAATGGCCAGAACTACAATACTTTATATTCATATCTGTAAAAACAACAACTACAATCTGTCTTCATAGTCAGTCTGAAGACTAAGCTTTGCTATAATATGCTACTATCAGCATTGGAGTTCAACCAAGAAAAGGACTATTTAAACTGGTAGCAATTTCACAAGTTACATTGATTCATTAGCACTATTTTAACTGATTAATTGGCATATTGCACTTTTTTAACTGATTCATTGGCATATTGCACTGTTTTAACTGCAACAGGCAGCAGTACCTACTCTGCTTTCACAAGTTTTTATCTTAAAGAACTCAGGCGAATGTTACACATCTCACCTACCCTCCTTCATAACTCATATGCAATGACTTAGATTGTTGTGAGATTTAATGAAGATCAATACATCAGAGGGGGTTTGTGAAATAATATAATGGGACAATATATTAATATTATTTGTCCATGCCTAAAGGTGCTATTGCAGTATTCCATCATATAAAAGTATACCCCTAACTTTAGTCAAGGACACCACACCACAGATTATGATTAATGCTGCAATCTTATGTGGGAAAGGAGAGAACAGAACTCTGGTTTATGGCAAGGTATATAGCTGTGTTTAATAAAACATGTGCCACAAAAGTTCTTTGTGCCTTCATCCACATAAAGGATTCATAATGATGCACTGGCACAGAGGGGTTTGATAGGTGGTCTTTGCGACCTGCTTGCGACCTGCTGACGACCTGCTTTACCCTGATGCAAATGGCCATTGTCAGCCTTAACAAAGAGGATCCCTTTGTGTAGAGAAAATAATATGGGTCTTTCATAAGCCACCTCCGAACTGAACCTACAGAGTTCAGAACAGGAAATAAGAAGGCAATGATGGCTAATCATAATCGTTTGTCGTTGAGCAAAAATGTGTATGTACATGTGTCTACAGTTCTTTGTCTCTCTCTGTGTCTGTCTCTCCATTTTCTTTTTTTTTTTAAATCGCTAGACAATTCATTGAGATTTCTGCATAGATAATTCAAGCTCAAGGCAGGAGTGCATAAGCCAGACACAGGGTGTGAGACACAGGGTGTGTGTGTGTGTGTGTGTGTGTGGGGGGGGGGGGGTCTGGGTGTGGTGATGTGATGTGATGGACCTCTGCCAAAAGACCCATTTCTCTCTCCTCCATCCTCTGCGGTAGCTAGTGAGGGCGCGTTGGTTATCTGTTTGACTGCTCATGTCCTTTTGTGTCTGACATAACGGGGAGAGCTGGTGACTATGACTCTGGCACGGTCCGCAAGCTTCACAAAAACAGATTTCTTTTGTGCCGCGGATCCATTCAAGGCTTCCAGATAGGACTGCTGGTGGAGTCAAATTCTTTGTGGATTAGTTTTACTCCAAATAAAATATTCCCTGATTACTCTGAGCTAGGAGAGAACATTCTATTTTTTCACTCTGTTTTCAGTTTAACCTTCCCTTATTCTGTGGAGCATGATATTAACTTATTTGCTACCGTTAGCCTCAAGAACCAAACGGAGGAAATATGCAGTTATGAGGAATGGAAAAAAAATAATAAAAAAACAGCAAATCATCAAGCATGTCTTTGCCACATGTAGCTTACATCAAACTACTCCGGCTCAAGAAAGAAGTGATCCATGAATGTTAAAGTCACAGTGCTAAGATGTTTCATTGGCAACACACAAATGGACCAGTTAGATAGCCTTTGGGAAAGGAAAAACTCGTAATGTGCCAGAGTTGTCATTATTGTTGTAAAAAATTGAATTAACTGACATGGATTAAGATTGATTCTGCACATTCTGCAGAGGGAAACACTCAGTGAAGGCAAACAGTAGCAGAATACATATGCCCTACAGGAGAGGAGCCTGCAGGTGCACGCTCATTTGAATGGACCATCCTGAACAATAAACAAATAATCTGTTGACACTCTATTGATACTTCTATTGGTTTGTTTTAGTGACAAGTTATGGGGAGTGTTATTATTGACTAGCTAACACAAGCCTTAGTGACTAGAGTGGTTATGGGAAGTGTTATTATTGACTAGCTAACACACTAAGCCTTAGTTGACATTTGTATGTCATTTGTGAGAGAAGGAAGGCAAATTTCAAATGTACATTTTAAAGATGAAATGATCAATCAATGATCAGTCAATGATCAATTATGGTTTCACATGGATTCTATTTTATCTTGAACTTATTAGAATTGTTGAATTTTACTTACAACATGAATTACTTATAAGTGCAACTTCCACAGTGTGTTGTTGTGACCACTTTGAGACCAGACGTGGTGAGTGTGAGCCTACGTAATTGAGCAAACGATTCCCTTTGAAGATGTGATGGAGGAGCCTTTGAAAGTATGAAGTTGGAGGATGCAGAACTGGGGATCAAAACTGGCAAGCACACACAAGACCAATGGAAATAGATGACCACAAGACCAGTGGAGTGATAGGCACTGTAGCCACAACACTGTGTCAGCCACAACACTTCTGTTAGATTTAGGTTTTCCAGGATGATCACAGAACAAAATCTGTAATGGAGTTGTCTGAGGCTGTTTTGGACTGGTACATGTTTGCACCTGCCCCCACCCATTCTGAATGTGCAGGAGGGTTGGTCTGGGATGCCAGACACCACTGTTGAGCCTTGTGGAGGTGTTGTGGACCTGATTCAACAAAACACCTGCTTGATAACCCCTGTGCACTACTTACAAAGTTGGTGACGTTTTGGTACGTTGGTTAGGCATTCAGGCTACTGGTAGCACACATTGTGGCATGAAGGACAGCCTTTAAGGATCCAAGGTACAACATACGGCATGTTTTTCGACTGCTGCCAGCCAGCTGTGTTGCTTGGTTGTTGATTGACCTCGGTGGAAAATCTATACTAACACCTTTCCTGGAATTTAATGACACCAAATGGACTCTGATGAAGATGCAATCCTCCAATCGAAACGTTCATTTCACATCACTCTTTTTTGCTTTTCTCACATTCCCTCTCTCTCTACTGCATGGCCGGTCCTTTCCCATAAAGCGCCGGATTGTTGTCAAAGGTGCGATGAGTTTACTTACAGTGTGTGTCTGGAATATGTTTTCATTGTCGCCATGGCTGCCTTCATGAAACTGTACCTCACAAAACTCACTTAGCACAACCAAAGAGCTTCATTGAAGACAGACCATGGAATCATGAAAAAGTAACACACTTTGCCTCTATTTTCATTCTTGTATACATCATTCGCTGGCATGAACCAGAGTAAAACATTGACAGACCACAGACCAGGATGCACTTAACAGCTGTAATGTCACCTTACAGCCTCAAATTAATTATTAATTCAACAATAAATGCAGTTCAACTATGGTGTTAGTTACTGTTTACTGTTACTCTGTTAAAATTGTTAAAAATCTGCAAAACTATACTCACACATTCAATAGCACAATCTAACATTCAATATAACATTCAATCTCACAATCTGGAAACTATATTTTGCCAGTAGCATTTCAGCATGGTTTGAGTTATGTCTGTCATTGTGAGAAAATCATCCTCTGTCTGTCATACTGTCAAACTGAAGCAGCCTACTTGTCTGAACAAACAACCCATAAATATCATTCACATGCATCATTACCAAATGTACAGTAGCATGTTCAATTCTATAATGTAGTGTGTTACCACACAACAGCATAAGTGAGAGGATATGTTATTGCCTGTAACTTATGCCATACACCCCCCCCCCCCCCCCCCCCCCCCCCCACACACACACACACACACACACACCCCGGCCCCCAGTTTCCTCCAAACTTTAGGAAGTTACACAAATAACTCCTTATACCCAATGCCTGACAGCCAGACGTCAAACGTTTTCTCCAGGCTAGGGGGAACGCTTCTCGTCTGTTTCTGTCATTCTGACAGCAGACAGAAGAATAAGAAGTGAAATGAAAAAACGAAAAACAGTGAAGCCAGACGTCTGCAGCTATCAAAGCCAGAAACGCCAACACCTGAAATCCCCTCTCTTCAACTTTGCTTTCAAAGGGGGATTTCACAGGTGAACCACAGACGAGGGGTCATCTCAATAGAAGCCTCTAGAGTTTGGAGTATGGAAAACTCTGCTTCCCTGAGTTTGGAGTATGGAAAACTCTGCTTCCCTGAGGAATGGATTAACGGTGGTGATAAAGTAAGAAAGAAAGTAAGTGCAAAAGGGACGTGCTATTGTGAAATTACATGTAAATACACCATTGTCTTCTGATAAACCTCTCACGGTGGACCTTTCATCTTCCTCAGATCAAATGTGTTGCCTTGCATGAGCTAGGGATATTCATATGCAGTGAAGTCCCTCTATAAGGTTTCATATTTAATGGGCTGAATCAATTCCACGGTTTAGATGCCACGTTCACAACATAAGGCGCAGAAGAGGAGAGAATCTAAGGCTGGAACATCTAAAATGGCACGCATCACATTTCTGCAATCAGGAGTATGTTTTGCTTTAATCGCCAGCCTGTGCAGAAAGGGAAAGTGCAGAAGGTGTGAAAGACAGAAGGCTTGTCATTCACAGCTTCCATTTTGAGGTCCTGAAGATGCAGATCATCTGCGTGACATCAAACAGAGCCTAAAGATCTCAATACTGCTGTGCGGCAGATTGTCTCACATGTGGTGGTAAAGATGCCGATATTGTCTACTTAGTTTGCAAACAAAATATGTTCCTGAGAGTGTACACACACACACACACACACACACGCAGTGCAAACCATATAACACATTCACATATCTCAACACAATTATATCAAATAAATATGTTGAGACATATGTGACGGCAGCTGTGACCGTGAATGTCATCAAACCGGACATACGAAGCCCCCCCCCGCCACATCAGAATCCACCCGCCTCACCACATCAGAAGTGGCGGCATGTCAGTGTGCTTTGGTGCAACTGCAACCAGGCCCTATGTGTTGCACCATGTTAGGTAGAGGAGTCGTATTGATAAGCCCCTATGTGTCACACCATGTTAGGGAGAGGAGTAGTATAAACTAGAATTGCGGTTCCGAGGATCAATCAGGGGCATGGAACTCGGCCTCATCCAAGGATTCCAACAGTACCTCATTTATGAAAATCGGGCACACGGATCAAAAGTTATATGCATTAACGCAACATCCAATAAGTCAAAACGCATAAATAACATGGTTGCTATGCTGGTTGCTAGGGCAATCAGCATAGTTACAGTGGGTAGGAGTCATAGTCGATGACAAGTAACAGTTACAATGGCTGAACAGTTAAAAAGTTCAGTAGTTTAAAGGGTTAAATTGTTTAATAGTGAAATATTGTAGTGAGGACTTTTATTTTGAAACAGTTTTTGGCAGAGGAAGCAGTTGAACAGGATGTGTAGTCTTAATAGGGCCAGTTTGTATGCTTAAAGCCTGAGACTGGCAGTTGATCCAGGTGGCCTGAACACCTGCCATAGGATTCTAATTGCTTAACGGCCGTATTATGATGTCACAATCGGCAATGTTAAGTCTATGGGGATTTTTAAAAAGTTTTTCTTTAATAGTTTAAAAAGTATAAAAGTTTCAAAGTTGAAAAGTCATACCAACCCGATCTGTTTGAAGACCTACGTTACAAAGTTTGAATGAAGTTTCTAAGTTAAACTGTTCAAGAGAAATTGCGTACGGAAAAAGTGGTAAACGGAATAATAAGAAGAAGTAGAAGAAGTTGCCTAGGAAGAACAGTACAGTGCATTTTCATGCACTGTAAAAATAAGTTGTTGCCTAGGAAGAACAGTACAGTGCAGAAAATCCCCCTTTATGCAGACCAGAGTAAACCCTCGCTGCACTAATGTCAATGGAGATTTGTGGAATTTTACCAATAAATTGGTCATTATGTCTTTCTGGATTTGTTGAGGTTTTTTTGGAAAATGTTGTCATAATCTGTAAGTGTTTGGGATCATTTCAAGGCTAAAAGTGTAATTTTTTAGCGTTCGGATTTGTAATAAAATAACTTAATATCAGACCATGCTGCTGCCAGTTACTGTCCGGTTGTTAGCATGCTAGCTAGCCTCTTAGCTAAGGTAACATTTTAAACGGAGAAGTATAATTTCTTTGAAATGACAACTAGCTGAATAACATTACTGACATTAGTTAAAGTGGATAGTTTATACTCAAGTGAATTTGCAACAGTATATTAAGTTTAAGTGAAGTCCTTCAACTACTAGTCACTTGTTAGCGCATAGCTGTATTGCCATAGCTACTCCCATCCATTTGTATAGCATTTTAAGCTAGCATTAGCTAGCTAGCTAGCTCGGTTCACATGACTAATTCAATTATTCATATCATGTCCTAAAGAATGATTCATTGGTATCATACATGATTATAGACAATAATACTGTAAAAACAATTATGTTTATCTGTTCTTATTGCTTATTAAGAGAGAAAGTTTATTTAGTGACGTAGGGTGACACTCCCACTTATGCAGACCAGAACTGTCCCGTTTTGCTCCCATAGGAGCAAACGAAGCATAACGAATTACGTTGCTCTATCTTGCTAGTAATCAAGGATCTTTGCCCACAGCATGGCTTGCTGGATCAAACCCACTAATAAAGTAAACTTAAAGGGACACCAGGCAACGTTTTCGTGTTAATTAATCATCTTCGTAAGTCGGTATATGGTTAAATGACTCATTACGGGGCGAATGAAGGCTCTCTCTCCCGCCCCTACCTACTGCCTGTAGGAAGAATATCCCACTTGCAAGTTCGGTGTATCCTAGTATTAGTATTAATAATTTAATAAGCCCCTATGTGTCGCACCATGTTAGGGAGAGGAGTATTATTAATAATTTAATAAGCCCCTATGTGTCACACCATGTTAGGGAGAGGAGTAGTATTAATAAGCCCCTACTGTATGTGTTGTTGTAGTATTTTATACGCCCCTATGTGTTGCACCATGTTAAGAAGAGTAGTATTGGTCAGACCCTCAAAGATAAGAGACCCAGTGGAGTGTGAGGCTCTGTGCGAGGGCAGTGTGGTGGTGAGGGCAGTGTGGTAGTGAGGGCTGTAGTGTGAGGGCAGTATGGTGGTGAGGGCTGTAGTGTGAGGGCAGTGTGGTGGTCAGGGCAGTGTGGTGGTGAGGGCTGTAGTGTGAGGGCAGTGTGGTGGTGAGGGTAGTGTGGTGGTGAGGGCTGTAGTGTGAGGGCAGTGTGGTGGTGAGGGTAGTGTGGTGGTCAGGGCAGTAGTGTGAGGGCAGTGTGGTGGTGAGGGTAGTGTGGTGGTGAGGGCTGTAGTGTGAGGGCAGTGTGGTGGTCAGGGCAGTGTGGTGGTGAGGGCTGTAGTGTGAGGGCAGTGTGGTGGTCAGGGTAGTGTGGTGGTGAGGGCTGTAGTGTGAGGGCAGTGTGGTGGTCAGGGCAGTAGTGTGAGGGCAGTGTGGTGGTATACAGTATAGCTCAGGGACACGATAGGAGGCACATCTCAAAGGGGATCCCAGTGCGACAGAGACTGTTCTCTCGCCCTGTCTACAGTATTAAATAATGGAAAGAAATTTGGCCTGGAAAATCGAATGCAGTAACTTAGCTTTGCGATAACTATGATCTATCATAGTGACCATCATGGCTATAAACAGGAGAAAGCACAGACCATTGGAAACGGAGGAAGTGGGACCAAGGTGCTCATTTTTGGAGCAGAATGCCGTCTGGTCATCAACAGCCAGATATGAGGCAGAGCTATTTCAGACTGCCGGTGCCCACAATGCTTTGCTGTTTTCAGATGTGCCCCCATATTGACCAGCATGGCTCTCTCTGACTGCATGACTGGCTTCAGTAACAGAAGGCATTCTTGTTCCAGTGTTCAGTTTCTCTAATGCCCCAGCCAGTGTGAGAGTAGCCAAATACAGCACTATGTTTGAAAGGACAACAGCAGGACTGAGTGTATGCACATGTGAACAGTGCTGGTGAAATGATAAGATCAGGAAAAATGTTGACATGTTCATTCATGTTAATGTTAATACTCATCAGTTCAACTATTTTATTTGGTGATAACAAATGAAAGAAAGAAAACAGCTGGTCTTATTACTAAAACAAAACCTCTGAGCTACGCAGCTAAACCTCGTAGCTACACATCTAAAAATGCTGGACAAGTTCTAGGTATTGGAAGAGGTTTACTGGCTGTCTAAGAACCATAGAGATCTCCCCTGGATTAGCACAAGAACCTCACCATCCTCAAACAGCACTGACGAGCTGCACATGCAGTTCTCAGGCACGCAGAGTAGGCATACACCCGTAAAGCATGGCCGCTTACGCTCCACCCTTTTAGTTACATGCAGTTCTCAGGCACGCAGAGCAGGCATACACCCGTAGACCATGGCCGCTTACGCTCCACCCTTTTAGTTGCATGCAGGGCCTGCCGCTGCTGCTGTGGGATCTTATACCGCATGCATCAAAGCGAAAAACCCATGCACCATCTTATCAAACGTTTTACCCTATCGCCCATCTTAAAACAGCCTTACCATCGTGTGTAATTGCATTGACTGTCTATCCATAAACCTTAGAATCCCAGCATAATCGCAACTGCAGGAGAGAATTCATTTGAAAACGGCGAACCTCAATTTCAGATGTATCTTTAATAGTGTTGTTTAACCCTGGGCTGCCGCCTCTGGAGCAGTTTAAACTAAATATAACATATAAGTACGCTGCTAAAATGGTCTAGTTCAAAGCCCCCAATAAAGAAAAGCTCACTCGTTTGCTTAGGGAGCTTCAAACTGGGGCCAAATCAGTGGGAGCAACTATCTCCACATTAGCATTAATAACAAGATGATTTATACTGACAACAATAACCACATGCCTTAACAATGAAAAATGAAATAAAACTCACAAGTCACATGGTAGTCATTTCAGAACAGCCAAAAGAGCTGGGGGGGGGGAGATTTTTGAACACAGATTTTTTTTTGTCATCCGTGTCTTTGGATCTGCTGCCTTGTTCTTTTTCTCTTAATCGGCTACACTGACAATGCAAAAGTGTCGCTCCATAATACATGAACAGTCATGAGAACAGCTTCCATGAACAGTCATTAGAACAGCTTCCATCCACTAACCCTGAGGACGTGGACTAACCAGCGCTGAACCCCAGATAGAATCCAAACATTTGGCCATGACTGAGAGCCAGACAGCAAGAGGCCTCCGTAATTCAGTTCGTGCCAAGCGCAGCTCAGCCCAGCGCAAAGTGGGCTCGCAGTGTCCAGGACGTTAAAGATTAATCAGCTGAAATAAGAGGTGAACTTCCAAGTTCATGGATAATTTACGGTGTGTGTTGCAAGGTTCCTTGCTGGTGGAAGCGTGGTTAGTCAGACCCTTTCAAAAGAATAAATATTACACATGCTACATGACTAAAAAATGTATGTTGCCTCAATCGCAGGGTAGTGGAAGTACTTCTGACAGACTAGATGCGTCCTTAAACACTTCAGAGTTTAACATCCAGTAGCAGACGTAGCGAAAGACTCAGGTGACAGTGATTTAGCTATTCATTGTGAATGACATGAGCAGGCTGCGAAAAAAATGCTTTTCTCACTTCTATCATTTGGGTGCAAAAACATATGTCATAAAACTGTTCCAATGTCCCTCTTGTTTTAAAAGCAAGAACAGTGAATATGAGTATCTGTTTGTTTTTAGTTTTGCTTAAGTACTATAACACATTTCTGATTATTTTTTTGTCTATGAGCTGTCATCAGGTTATGGTGATGCAATTTAAACTAAATATTGTTGTTCCTATATATTTTGGACTGGGCATGGTAAGAAATATAATCACAAAAGAAACATATTCGATTACAATATACAGTAAGTGGAGAAAATTGTGTCTGGAATGAAATTGCGTTCTGTTGAATGCTTCATACTTAAAGGTTGTTTTAGAGTGACAGAATGTACCAACTATTTCCTAGTAAGCAAATCAGCTGCTTAAGAGATTCCCTGATTGTTTTTATCGCCCCAAAAAATTCATATCCCTCATTCCGTTTCTCCTCTGAAAAAATAAACAAATATTCATAAAATCAAACTGTTTTCTCTGCTAAAATATGCTCTCCAACCTGATAACAAATGTGGGCCAATTAGGGTGAACCCAGACTCAGCCATACCAGAGCTAGCCTATTATAAGAGGACTTGTAAACAGGCAATACACACAGAGATCTGGCAGTGGTCCAAATATATGCAGCTCTAACTAAAAAACTATTTAATTTTGAAACAAATCTCAGCCTAATAGGCTGTTTTGTCCAATTCGGTCTGGACACACATGACACTTGAAAGCAATGTTTTGCATTAATAATTTCATTCACACTTTGCCTCTCAGGACTGCATCTGGCCTTGTGAAATCTCGCTCTATAATTGAATCCAGGAGCTCTCCAGGCAAGCTCATTTAATATCAAGTAACCCACAGAGATGTTTGTAATTTGCTAAACTGCTAACGATCACAGGCTGCAGTCTGTTGACACATCACATCGCCTCCACACTTATCTTCTGATCCAGTCGTGGAGACATTCAATTCTAATCTAACAGAATGTATCAATTTGGCAAATACTCGGGTCACAGACAAATAACGTCAAACTATATTGTGTGGACACACTCTATACGTTCAAAATCAAAGCGGATTCTACAGGACAAGAAAGGAAATGGATTCACATAAAGCTGACTCTCAGCCATGTTGTTTTCTAAATACATTTAAATGCTAATCAGAGGAAATTAAACATAATGCCAGTGAATCATATGTCTCTCATCTGACTGACAACCACAAAGATATCCCAGAATTCCCCAGCATCTAATCCTTCCCCGCGCATCACACCTGCCCCAGGCATCTCCGCCCTGCTGGGATCATTACCGGCCCTCTGCAGCGATCCTTAGCAATACAATTACGACTGCAATGGAAAAAGTAGCCATCCCTATTTACTCACGATGCAGTAGGAGATGGCCTGCAACAAGGAAGAGGTTTACTAGCTATTTAGTGTCAAGACCCTTCCAAACCATGTTGAAGGATTAAAGATATACCTCTTTTTGCCCATATTATTGTACTTGCAGTTACTGTATTGAGCATGATCAGGTGTTTTGTTCATAGTTTGTTTACAAGTTTAGATATAGTTTCCTTCCACTGTGTTTCAACAGCTGGGGCTTGTTTAAATGTAAATCATCATCATCATCATGGCCACGCTGGTCTGGTTTCTATCCAGCGGGACAGGACCAAGGTGGGAGCACACTCATGACTCCAAATGTTCACCTGCTCTTTTTGACACGACACCCTCTGGAAGATAAAAAAAAGTGTAAAATCCAGACAAAGTTCCACTGGAGAGAGGACGAGAGTGACTGCCGGCCACCTGTACTCTGGCTAATCACATCCAGCGCCAGCTGTTAACGTCAGCTAATTGCTGTCAATTTGATGTGAACCGAACAGGCTCAAATGTGCCATTACTTATGCTGTAACACACACATCACCAAGTGAGATCTCTGCTTTTGGAACAGAAACTGTTTCTTTTGTTCTCCACATCTGTGCTTCGTTCCCCATCATGTGGAACAGTCTTTGCACACTTTTGTGCCCATTTAAACTGGGACCCGGACCTCCCACTGTTCCCCTCAGCTCTTTGGCTCCCGAAAATAAACCGTGCGCGTCATTGGCTCTCTTTGAAACTTTATGTGCTTTTAAACATCAGCACGGTCCCTGAGCTGAAGCGAATCTGTGATCCCAGCCAGCTGACAGCATGACAGCTCCTCAATCAAAACAGTGGAGCCGCTCAGCTGACCCTGATACCGGCATCACTTTGATTGCTGGGGCTTTAAACTGTGACAAGTCTGCCATGATGCAAAAAGAGAAATGACACAAAAGTAGCAGCAACGGTACCATCCTTATCTGTCCTCAAATGCTGGAGATATCAGAACATGTACAACCCCAAATCAGAAAAAGTTGGGACGTTGTGTAAAATCCAAATAAAAACATAATTTAATAATCTGCAAATCTCGTGAACTCATATTTAGTTGCCAAAAAGGACACAGACAACATAGCAAATGTTGAAAATGACAATTTTGACTATTTCATGGAAAATATATGTTCTTTTTGAATTTGATACTAGCAACACGTTTCTTAAAAAGTTGGGATGGGGGTTACAAAATGCTGGAAAAGTTGTGTAATGATAAAGAAAACAAAAGGAGGAATGTTTCACAACTAATTAGGTAACTGGCAACATGATTGGTATGAAAAAGAGCATCCCAGAGAGGCAGGGTCTCTTAGAAGTAAAGATGTAGGGGTATTAATCACTCTGTGTAAACCTGTGTGGACAAATAATGAAACAATGTCGTTTAATGCTTCTTAACATGAAATTGTGAAGTATTTAGGGAGTTCATCATCTACAGTACATAATGTCATTAAAATATTCAGAGAATCCAGAGAAATCTTTGCAAACTAGGGATAGTGCTGAAAAACACAGTGTTGTGAATCAGCCTCATTTCTG
This sequence comes from Alosa sapidissima, assembly GCF_018492685.1. NCBI lineage: Eukaryota > Metazoa > Chordata > Actinopteri > Clupeiformes > Clupeidae > Alosa > Alosa sapidissima. The sequence continues at coordinate 31,376,417 of NC_055973.1, read as the reverse complement.
TAAATGTACATACTGCGTACTTCTTATGGTCATCTGTGATTTTTGTACCTATGTGTATCCTGTGTGGGTCGTTGGTCTGTATGCAAGCATCCTTTGTTTATCCTTGAATTCAATGAAAGCTTGTCTAGAGGCCTTTTGCCTATCACCAGGTGTGAAATGTTAATGTTTGTAGAACAGCATGTGTCCAGGCCTCTGAAGGACTTCCCAGGAAAGGGGGTAGTTTTAATTAAAAGACAATAGAAGCTGACAGACCTGATGAAGGCCTAATCCTCATCATTCATAATCCTCATTCTCTCCCTTGAGGGCCACTGGCCCCTCATTGAAAAGAATAAAGCCTGGATCCTGATCTTGCATCGTCTTGATTGAGTCTTAAGAGAAATATGGTAGTAAAAATATACTATCAAAAACAATATTGGATTGTTCAGATGTCACTGCATTAAAACCAGGAAAACCTCTGAAAACCATTGTGTTGCACAGTTGGATAGTCAATTCAGAAATGCTAGTGTAAACTTTGTATTTAGACATGATGAAACAATGTCATTTTAATGCTTCTTAACATGAAATTGTGGGATTTAGGGAGTATTTAGGGAGTTCATCATCTACAGTACATAATATCATCAAAATATTCAGAGAATCCAGAGAAATCTTTGCAAACTAGGGATAGAGATGAAAAACAACATTGGATTGTTCATATGGTACTGCATTAAAACCAGTTTCTGTAAAGACCTGTTTCTGTAAAGAAAATTATTGTATGGGCTCAGGAAAACCTCTGAAAACCATTGTGTTGCACAGTTGAATAGTCAATTCAGAAATGCTAGTGTAAACTATGTATTTAGACATGATACAGAAAAACCACCGTCTTATCTGGATCCGAGCTTGTTTAAAATGGACTGAGGTAATGTGGAAAAAGGTTCTGTAGTTAGACCAATCAGAATTTGCAATTCTTTTTGGAAATCATGGACTCATCTGGGTTAAAGACGAAAGGGAGTATCCAACCCATCCAACTTGTTTTAGTGCTCAGTTCGAACTTCAAAGCCCAACATCTATGACGGTGTGGAGGTGCATTAGTGTCTACAGCATGGGCATCTTGCACATCTGGCAAGGCACAATCAATTCTGAATGATGTACACAGGTTTTGAGCAACATGTACTGCCATCCAGGCAATGTTTTAATATTTAATATTTTATTTAATGTTTAAATATTTCAGGAAAACAATGCCAAAATGAATTCTACACATGTGTACAGGTGTATCATGAAATGAAAACCATGATTAAGAATACCTCATCCTGTTGAGCAACTGAAATCCTATAGTGGGCAGGAATGGCCCAACATTTAGTTATCAAATCTCTGGCAACTGGTCTTCTCAGTTCCTAAGCATTTCCAGAATTTTGCTAAATGAAGAGGTGAAGCAGCACAATGGTAAACATTCCCTGCCCAACTTTTTTTGAAACATGTTGCTGGCATGAAATTCAAAATAATCATATATTTTCCATGAACTAGTCAAAATTTGATATGTTGTCTATGTCATTTTTGCTGCTGAGTATGGCTTTACAATACTTGTATAGGCTATTATCACATTCTGTTTTTATTTCCATTGTACACAACGTCCCATCTTTTTCTGATTTGGGCTTGTACTATAATATCAGAAGATTTCTCCACTGATGAACATGCTATTCAAGCTCCGTATGGGCTTGGTCAACAAACACCACTACTCAGGTTTTTTATTGTTTTAGCTGTGGCTATATCTCCTTCATTTCACTCTGTGTATCAAGTATAATTTGAAATCGATTTGCCTCATTGTACTGCTGAGCTATTGTCTCAAGTCTAGTCGCCCGGGCAGTGTTATCCTTGCACAAGCAACCCAATCTATGTGGTAACTTGTGGTAGCTGCGCAGGCTTAATGGACAATTTGGCCACATATTGAGCATAGCGGACTTAATTGGAAACAGGTTTCTCTCCCATAGGATTAGATAGAGGGATTGGGATTCAACAATGTCAGCGTTCCATCTTGTCTTATTCCCCTGTCAAGAGAGGTCGTGTTCAGCCATAGCACTGGACGCACAGTCCTCAACCAGGCAAATAATGCATTCGGGACTCGGCTGTCTCTGAATTGATGGAAATGGTAATCCTCTCTGGTAGATGTTTCATTTAAATACAATAGACCAAACCCAGAGGAACAGACTGAATTACAGCCGTGGAATATTTCTGACTGTAAAGACAATGAATGCCTCCAGGCTAACAATAATTCTTTAGGTACTTTGTGTGTGCCGAGAGAGAAAGAAAGCTGGTGTGTGAGAGAGAGAATATATGTGTGAAATTGAGTTACATAAGCATTGGGCTTTGAACTATGGGCCGTGTGGGACTTCATTGTCTTCTGAAGAAAGAACATGGACCTTACGAATGGCAAAGCTCACATGCATAGAGACAGCAAAGAATTAATAAAAGGAGCATTTGTGGACCGATGATACAGTCTACCGTCCAACCACTAATCATCTGTGCTGCAGTCTACCATCCCACCACTAGTCATCTGTGAAATTGCTTTGATGTGAGAGAAATGTGTAGTCGTGAAATGAAACCTATAATTATATAAGGTGAGATGAACCTCATGATTATATAAGGAACTATATGTACTTTTCTTACAATGTCTTGCTGCCAAAGAGGCATTCTAAATGTCTAGAAAATGTAATTGATGATTTAACTTAGTCCTTCAGCAGTCCAAAGCAAATAAAGACCTGAGTGTTGAGCTATGCAGTAGAGGTTACCTTAATTGCCACTGTGTTTGATTAATGTATTCTTTTACTGAATGCTCATAACATTTTTTCATTCATTGACCTGTCTCCACTTTTAATCAGAACTACATATACAGTAGACTTGTGTAATTCATGGCTAGACTATAAATGCGAAAGGCCATATTGAGTGGCCTTGTGTTCCCAGCATGCTTTCTTCAGCTATTTCTAACTCTATTTACTCTGACAAGCTGTTTGAGTTGACAACCCTCATTGCACACCCATTGAACCTGGCAACTTCTCAAAAGACAAAGCAATAAGTTATTTAAAAGAGTGCTTACAATGATTTCAAAAAGGTAGGCCTTTCATCTTAACCAGAAAAACCCCCACTACATACAGTACTTAAAGAGGATTTGGCATGAATGCCAGAAAAGGAGTGGTTTCATCAGAAGGCAAATGCATTTGTTGTAAACGGAGAAGAAGGTTGCACTATGAGCTTTCATGTGCTTGCAGTTCAGGCTCAGCCAAAAGATGACATCGTAACTCCCTGCACTTATCTCAAATCTCACCGCACGTCTCACAAGTTTTCTCAGAGAGATATCATCCCTTGCCCCCCCCTCTCTAATCCATTCCACTTCAGAATAGTTCTGCTCGACACCCATTAGTGACATCCAGTCAGAGCCTCCAGACCACAAAGGAAAGCTAGGAAAATACGGCATCGGGCAAGAGCAGGCCACCGCGGGCCATTATTAGATAGAAACGAAGCCTGGGAATGGGGCAGGAGAGAATACCAAAGAGAGACTCACCTTTCAGTCCCAAATGTCAAGGGCATTAGCAGAGGCGACGCAGCCGCCAGGGTGGCAAGGCAACCGAGAGAGAAGGAGAGAGAGAATAAAGAAAGAAAGAAAGAAAGAAAGAAAGAAAGAAAGAAAGAAAGAAAGAAAAAGAAAAGAAAAAAAGATTCATTAGTTTCAAACAAGAATAATATCATGAGAGATCTCATCATACAACATTTGCACACAGCGCTCTGAGAACCCTTGACTGGTGCAGGCCTCCCACACAGCTCATTGGCCTGTGTGCTGTGCACAGGAAACAGCACGGTTAGCAACACGGTTAGCATTCCCACAGACTGTGCCGCTGTAATTAGCTTCACCTCAGCTTATTGCTGCCACTGCAGCACAACACTAGAGTTGCTTTTTCAGACCAGAAAAGAAATGAAGAGGAATGGCTCATGTGAGGGACATCATGCAAGAGTGGCTTGCATGATGCAAGCGATTTGGGACTGAGAGATTTGGGACTGAGCTTGAACAAGAACCATTCTAACCATTGGAAGTTCCAGCATCATCTAGAGAATAAGAACTTTTCAGAGTGTGGACTTCTGCGGTCTTCCTCTAGAGTTTTCTGTATGAGGATTGCAGCATAGCATACGTTTATTCATTCTCCTTCAACACATCACTCATTCTGCTGCCAAACATGCTATTCCACTCATTAGTATGTGTGACTAGACTGAGTGAGATGCTCACACTGTTAATAAAGCAAAACTAGCTCTCATAAGCTCACACTTTCAGCGTGTTCCACCAGCACCTCTTACCTACATATGTCACTTGTGATGAACGCTTAGTGATAAGCATAAGATATTCTATATTTGATTACCTCTCCCAGCACAGCATCTCTCACACTATAAATCTAGGCCAAGTAGATTTATCAGCATCGGGCTCATATGCAGGGGTCTCTGTGGCTGCTAGAAGAGGCATTTGATAGACTCAAATGGGACGGGATCAGGCCGTAAATCTGACTAAAAAGTAACGCTGCACTGTTCCTGTTCCTCTCTGCTGATTTGGTCGCCACTGACACCACGGCAATACGTCAAGATTAGTCTGATCTCCATGAAACAACTAAGATGCTTCAATACAAAGATTTATCTTCTAAAGGATGTTAATCAAATCCAGTGCTTTCAGCAAGATGTACTGTATGCCTGTATTGGTTCAACAGCAACAATGATCAAGTGTTTCAGCCCAATGGCTTAGTCCACTCTCACTGTTTAGAAGAGAACGATTCATAAACAGAGACTTCCTCTGTTAGAGTCGCTGAACAACTACTGCAGTAAAATGATAGAGAGACTATCATTTTGAAAACTCCCTCTCCACTGTTACCACAGTGGTTGCCCAACAATGCTTTTGGGAAACACCATCCAGGCCCAACGTCAGCCCTTTAAGTGGACAGGGATCAGTTTATAGTCCCCCGGGTTGTGGCAACGATTTCCATTTGATTCTGTGGTAATGCACAATAATTCTGGATGTCATAGCAAAATAAATATCCTAATTCACACCAACACCAACGTGAAACCCTGCGGTAACTATACGATGACAAAGGGGGAAACACAACACAAATGAGAGCTTTGGTGGAGCACTGAGCCCTCCTTGGGCATATGTCCACTCTCATTAAATGGACGTATAAGCAGCAGGATCCTGCTGCTTTCTGGGCCTGAACCCAGATCACTTTGTCTACTCCAATATGACCCCCAGGAGCAATGTGTTAGCCTGCTGAGCATAAGGCATCATGGCCTTAGCTACGTAGCTAACTGCAATAGCCGCTAACTACATAAAAGAAAAGCCATGATAAAAGACTAAGAAAAGGAACATAACATGACAGCTCCTGAGGTGGCAGGAGGGAGTTGAAGAACTGGAGGAGTTCATTTAACACGACAGGCCAGTGTGAAGAGGTGGAGTTGATGAACTGGGGGAGTCCATTTAACATGAAAGGCCAGTATGAAGAGGCAGAGTTTGAGGGCCTGCTTGAATTACTTGAATAAGTGCACTTATAAAGGGTTTAAGGTGTTCATAATTGCCACTACAACTTAGAAACTTTGACAAAATTATACATTCCAGCCATGTAATATAAAGCCAACCTCACATTCTAAAAGGACAAAGTACACATGTGCTATCATTAATAGGAATCTTAGGTTAGGAATAGGATCTAAGGAAATAGGTGTACTTAAATGGATATGAAACTAGGTAGGTGCCTGTAGAGTTATACAAGTATTTCATTTATTTATCACAGGTAATTCAATATGGCAGAAGGGTGGATTAGAATTTATAAGCAAAGTGTTCTGAAAACTTGTGTTGTTTTAAAAATACTTTAATAAAGCTTTCACATCCTTGTGGGAAAATGAAATTAATTGACACAGATCCTAAATTGGAGTCTAATTAAGCGCTCTGGGAGCTGACCAACCTGTCTGTGTTTTCTAATTCAACAAAATTATGATTATGACTTTGTTCCTGCCAAGACGACGACAGCCATCTTCAAACACATCAGCATGTTTGGTTGCTGATGAGGAATTTCACAGAGGATCATTTATGTAAATGGAATTGTAAAAAAAATCATATCCATTTATTGTGCCTTAGCCAACACCATCTGTCATGCGTTATTGATGCCGCGTTGGGGTAATGCAACTCCTCCTGCCCCCCATTTGCCATGATTTGAGAACAATTAAAACATCACAAAGCAAGACTACATTCATCTGGCTGCACAAAAACTCAGACGCAATATGCTATTTCAAACATCATTACAATCACTGCACAGGAGAGTCGAGCTTGAGTATATAGTAGTCCACTGCAGTTGTGATAGATGTTTTCACTAACGCCCCTTCTCATAAATGCCTTTTTTGCATCAATAGGTATCAGGCGACCACCGATGAGATTGCGCACAAAAAATGCGGAACCCCAAAGACGGATACGGATAACGTGGCCGCGGCGTAGTCATCATCTCCAATTGACACATTACTTCAATTCCAGATCGCTATCGGGTATCCATCTTCTTTTTTTATCGCTGCTATGGAGCGGGCCTGTCAGATAATCAATTAGGGAACTTTTCTGCTGGAGTGCCTAATTGCGTCTCTTGTTCGCACAGCCATCTGGCAGCTCTTTCACTTCTCTGCCTCCGTGACACAAACTGATTGATGTCCCCAAAGTGATAGAGATTCCCTGTCAAAGCCACTTTCCCATAATGCACTTAACTACGCCATGGCTGCGGACAGCACCGTTTGAGGAATTGCACAATAGAAAGTTCATCTCAGTCCAACAGCTTGCAGGCATATATGTTATGCAACAGCATTGGGTATGTTTAAGGGAGCATATGAAAACACACTAGCTACTCTGTTTACTGAGTGAACAGGAGCATGTTAGATTTAGAGACCGCAGTGCAACATTCTGCGGTTCCATGGCGCAGCTAGCAGTAAACAAAGGGAATGGCCGTAATTTAAGAAGAAATCGTTCAGGAAACTTTGTACACAAAGTGCAAGGCTTTTGTGAAATATATTTCCCTGCTCATTTTGTCAGAAACAGCTTCGGGCTACATTGGTGGAGATATTCATTATACAGCTGGTTTCATTTGAGATCATATCTAATGAACTAGAAGGGCACTCCAGGAGTGCAGACCTCCATCAAGGCTAAAGGTCCAGTCTCGTAACGTTAGCAAAAGTGAAAATAAATTCATGGAGCCATGCCACATTGGGTCTACTCCAAAAATGACCAGGTGCTCTCTTGGCCCAGTCTACACCTTCCCACCAAGTGCCATGGACATCAGGCCAGGAGTTGAGTCATCTGGAGCCATCCTATCTAGAGTCGGTCAGACACAAAAACAAACAGGCAAAAACAAACAGACCTAAAAACACAACATCCCTGGCAGAGGTAGTAAGGTAACAACTTGATCCAGTGCTACAAAATATATATGTTTGCTGCTGTAGCCAAAGGTGTGTGTGTGTGTGTGTGTGCGTTTGTGTGTGTGCGTTTGTCTGAGTGTGATTCTGTGAATGCATGTCTTTGTATATAATGTGTGAGAGAAAAAGAGACATAGAAGTGACATGTCCATCAGAGCACATAGAGCAAGTCCAAAGGACGGATGAAAACCTGACTCGTTAGAAAAACCTAAACTAAACAGCATGAAAGCCAACTGTGATATCCACAAACAACTGTGACTTCATCGGCTTTGGCCATCGGAATCCTGTAATGTGCCGCCATGGCGACGTGATGTGTCGAACATCCACACAAAGACAAAAAGCACAACCAGGACCCAGGAGCACACCACTGCAGCTCCACAGCAAATAGTTAAGACAAAAAGGCACAGCCAGCATCCGCGCCTGCAGGCAGCTTAGCCCGAGAGGAGGGGGCGGAGCGGGCCCCTGGAGGCCCCCGCGGGGGGGCTAGCTGGCCATCCGGCCACCCGCCTGCCCTTGGACTTCTGAGCTGATGCGGGAGGCGGGCCTCTCTCCTGACAGGCCTCGCGTCAGCCTTCGCTGCGTCAGCAGGCCTCACGTCAGCCCTCAGTCTGATCAGACGCCTCTCGCCACTCCAAAGGTCAATTACATCAGCTGTCATCCCCGCAAACACTCCTCAATGTTGCCTGGAAGTCGCTCCTCAGCCCTGATTAAATATATATCGTGCTTTGCGGTTTGGAGTGGAAAATGTTGTTTTTGGTTCTCAAGTGCTGCTCTCAGACTGTGTTTGTTGTTTTTTTTTTTCTTCCATCACCGCATAAAATGTTTAATCCCCCGCTTGAAACAAACAATGATGCAACATGGTGGAAACGCTGCCGCAGTAGACCCGTCAAGAATTAAGACACTGCATGGCAATCACAGGCTGCCGTGGGAGTGGAGCCAATAACTAATGGATCTACAGTACAGTTTAAAAGAATACGATTTTGCCGGAGTGAAAACGGGTGGCGTTTGAGTGGCATTTGGTGCTCCTTGAGACGTGGCCCAGTTCCGTTCACCCGTCTGCCTGTGTGTCTGGCTGTGTCTGCGCGGGACGCTATCGGAGATCGCGCGGCTTTCACTAGGAGTGGGCTTTCAGATCACTTATCGGCCTTCATATTGAGTTATGATCCTCTGTGGAAAGACTTCCTGTTTTCCCAGACTCACAGTTTCAACATCACTACCTACCCCATCATCAGTCGACTGGAAGCTGCACTCCAATAAGAAGCGCCAGGGCAGACTCGACTTTAATGTCTGATTCTGTGTAGGAGACGTGTTCCTGACTCGACTTTCATGTCTGATTCTGTGTTGGAGACGCGTTCCTGAGTGATGCTGCCGTGCTTGGTGTCACAGCGCTCCTGAATGCCATGTAGAGGATGTGAGACAAAAGCAGGATCAGGGCACAACAAGCCTGAGTCAGATACATGGAGTGCTTCAGAACACACACACACACACACACACACACACACACACACACACACACACACAGATACGTGGAGTACTTAAGACGACCTGCTGTGGCGGCGTCACACTGAGAGTACACACATACACATGCAAACACACAAGTACACACAAACATGCATGTACACACACACACACACACACACACACACGAACAGACACACGAACAGACACACACACAGACACACACACGCACACGCACACACACACACACACACGCACATGCACACACACACACGCACATGCACACACACACACACACACAACACACACACACAAACAGACACATCTGGGCCTACAGCATGTCATCTTTCTCAGCAGGAACCCCTTCAGGAGCCCTTGAACCTGACACAGAGGGTCTCTACGCACAACGACCTCCTCTCTCTCTCTCTCTCTTTCTCTCTCTCCCTCTCTCTCTCACTGAGGCCCGACTCCCTGCTTTATCTTATCCAAATCTTTAATATGGATCGCATGACTCCCCGCGAGAGGGATTACATTACCCATCTCACTCTAGCATTCTGTTTGACATTTACACAACTGGAATTCTGATAGTGGACTTTCGCTGCCTAACAACACTGAGGAGCGGGGTAGAGGTGTGTGTGTGTGTGTGTGTGTGTGTGTTAGAGAGGAGGGGTGACCCCACAGAATGCCCACAGGGCAAAAATAAAAATAAGTGGCGTTTGCAACATTAACTCGTTGTTCAGCCGGTGGGCTGGTTTCCCTGAGATGCTCAGATGTGTATACAAGTGGAGGAGAGGAGGAACGCGTCTCTTGAGGAATGGGTCATGGGAAAGATTAATATTCATGACATGTTCCAGCAAATGTATGCAGCTGTTTGCCTAAAACAGCAGGGTAGCTTGAAGGCAAATTCATCAGTGTCCATGCTTGATGCAAAAATGACTTGAGCCTTGTAACACATTTGATATGCCAATAACTGTGTTAATCCATAGCAACTGTGGTTCTGTTCAGTCTAACGGTACCTTCTATCTCTGCTCACGTGAATGCAAAGAATTGAACCAAGTTTTTTCTTCTCATGGAAATCATGTTGACTTTCATTCTTGTAGACATGCCACCCATATTGGCGCACACGAAAGGTTTTATCCCAATATCAACACGATCTGTTTCCTCAGTACGCCGTGATGGTGCATAACTGAGAAGTTGCCATTATGAAGAGGTCTGTTCAGGTCAAATTATTGGCTATAACTCTCAAGAACAGCATATGAGATTTCACAGACGACCTTTGTAATGTGCTGGCTAAACTTGTCTGGTGTGAGTTTAACTCTGTTTGCTGTGAGTACAAACCATTTGCTTTCTGTCTGTGTAAAGATTTGCTCTTGCATTACCACTAGTGATTTGAGAGATCCATCTGCTTTGTGCCAATGCTATCAATTCAGAGAGCACATGAGTGATTTGAGAGATCCATCTGCTTTGTGCCAATGCTATCAATTCCGAGAGCACATGAGTGGAGAGAAGGAAGAAGAGAAGGCTGCATGTTCCTTGTCTGAGTTTTAGTTTGAAGTGGACTAAAAAATACATGACGATAAGTATACACGTATACTGTAAGCCTGCCAAATCATAGTTGTCAGTGAAAAGCATTTTCCACTGCGTATGGTCAGTTATGGGCTCTCAGTGTAACAAACCGACCCAAAGACTGCAACAGCAGCCAATCAACAGCAAAGGGCAGCTATTCAGTACACAACTTTTGTCCAAAGCAACTTAATTAGTAAAGGCATTGGCCAGGAATCGAATTCAGGTAAGCCGATTGCAAAGCACCAGAGCTACCAGTTACAATCCCATCACCCATGCCACACTACCCACCATCACCCATGCCACACTACCATCACCCATGCCACACTACACTACCATTACCCATGCCACACTACCATCACCCATGCCACACTACACTACCATCACCCATGCCACACTACACTACCATTACCCATGCCACACTACCATCACCCATGCCACACTACACTACCATCACCCATGCCACACTACACTACCATCACCCATGCCACACTACACTACCATCACCCATGCCACACTACACGCTACACTACCATTACCCATGCCACACTACCATCACCCATGCCACACTACACTACCATTACCCATGCCACACTACACGCTACACTACCATCACCCATGCCACACTACACTACCATCACCCATGCCACACTACACTACCATCACCCATGCCACACTACACTACCATCACCCATGCCACACTACACGCTACACTACCATCACCCATGCCACACTACACTACCATTACCCATGCCACACTACACTACCATTACCCATGCCACACTACACACTACACTACCATTACCCATGCCACACTACACGCTACACTACCATTACCCATGCCACACTACCATCACCGTGTATTGAGTATGAGAGTATGCAAATGATATATATATGAAATAACTGTAAAAAAAAAGTATACTTATTTAAAACCATAAACTAATGTGGCAGTGGGCTGTGACCATCCATGCACACCACATGTGCACTGCGCAGACATGCCCTTCCGGATTCTTCCATCTCACATTTCCATGTGGAACGTGACTGCCGGAGCTGTGTGTCTGAGAGTGGAGCATAAATCCGGATGGATGGTTCAGCATTCCCACCTAGCAAGTGTGGAAAATCCCATTTGTGGGCAGGAGCCGCGAGGCAACCTCACCTGTCAAGCAATTTTTACTTGCAGACTGATGAAGCCGGCACTCCTGCACTCCGGCACAAGCATTATCTTTATATGATTTCCTGGCAATCAGGTTGCTCTACAGAGATGGCTAAATGTGCTTATTTGTCAAATCTCCCTGGACCACCTGGCTGTGGCGTCGGCGGCTAGCTGGGTAGAGGCTAGCTGGGTAGAGGGCCACTTCCCTGGAGCACCAGGCTGCGGTGTCGGCGGCTAGCTGGGTAGAGGCTAGCTGGGTAGAGGGCCACTTCCCTGGGGGAGCCGCATGCCCCGAGTACAGTACAGTGGAATAAATGGAGCAGATTTTGGAAAAAATAGATCAGGGTCGAGGTCGAGCTTAATCACCGACTTACTGTACACACAGGGCAAGAGGATGCCCAGTGCCCTCCAGGGTGATGATGTGCCACACATGTGCACGCGCACACACACAAACACACACACACACAGACGCGCACACACACACACACACACACAGACGCGCGCGCACACACACACACAAAAGTGTGAGAGTGTCATCTCATGTGGGCCTGGCACCCCCCCCCCCCCCCCCCCCCATCCCTTCAACAAACACATACACACACACACACACACACACCCTGCTGGGCAGTTGACAGCCAGAGGGCCACGTGCAGGGAAACAACTGTTTAGCAGTCCACACAAACAGGATACAGGGCCGGGGAGTTAGTTAGTGTCCATTTGACCTTTCTCACTCCTCCCCTGACATTTAAAATCTGACCACTTTCCCACCTTCGGCCACAAGCTAGCCACACTGGGTGTTAAATAACATGAGAGGAGAGGAGAAGGGAGGGAGAGAGGGATGGAGGGAGGGAGAGAGGGATGGAGGGAGAGAGGGATGGAGGGAGAGAGGTAGAGGGAGAGAGGGAGGGATTGAGTGGACACAGAGGATGGGGTGGGGAAGCAAAATAGCCAATGGCATGAAAATGGGACCCTCCACCCTCAAAACATCGGGACACCAGGTGGTGGATATGGATACAACTGAGATGGACACACACACACACACACACACATTCATACACACACACACACACACACAGTCATGGTATAAATTCGGGATTCTCCCCTAAAACCTCATCCCCTGTAAGAGAAGGAGTAAAGAATGGAGAAGGGCAGTGAGCTATACGCCAGCGTAGTGTGGCATGGGCACGGATCAGATGGCTGCGGCTCTTTATCCTGGCATATTGTAAATGCCACGCTGCCATCAGCGGCCCGGCGGGCACCTGTTGCCCGAACACAATCCCGGAGAGGAGGGGAGAGAGTAATGAGATTTGCTCCATTTGTTTAGGGCGCCATTATGCCGGCACAGAGTTAATATTTGAGCCGTGCTCGCTCAGTTCAGAACACATCTTTTAAATCCGTTTCAACGGCCTGTTAGACAGACCCTCCTTCACGCACCTGACAAATGTCAACACTCATCAGCGGCTGGCTGGGGTTAAGACAAATCATTTGCACAGGAATGCATAATACAACAGCTCCAAAATACCACACAAATATTACAATGGGAATTGTAATTGCTGAATGTCAAATAGAGCAATTAATGAAGCTGAACTGCCATTCAAACAGATTAAATAGGGTGAGAAGCGGGCAGTTGGCCACTGGGGCATGTTTGGTGTGTACTTGTGCTCTCTAGGTCCTGGCATTTTGATAAAGAGCTCGGAGGACAATTTAAGTTAGTATTTGAAACATGAGAACATGAACCTGTTCCGTTTGACTGTGAAACGTTCCTAACATTGCTCTCTACATGTCACACTTAGTCTCAAATGACTTCCTGACATGGCAGGGCAATCTTGTAGCAACTCAAAACATGATTTAAAAAGATGTCTGCCTACTGTCAGTTGTTCAATGGAAGCCTTTTCATACTTACTCTATCTGCACTGAGTGAGAAGAATCATGAGTGGGAAAAAGTTGGAAATCAAACAGCGTTGGCTACTCATCTCACATAATTTGCCCTAACGGTTTGTGGGGAAGCCAAATTGAAATCAACCAAAGTAACAACAGGAACAGAGAGGCCTTAAAACCACAGATCAGGCACTTGTGAAGAATGAATAGGATCAAAGGCAGTCTTCCAGCAAATTCCAGACATACAGACACTAGCAGCTGACCTGAGCCAGCGTGTTAAAAAAAGAGACTTGTTATCTCTGCATCACCACAAAAAAAAGAATTAATTCTGACTTTGAGATACTGCACTGCACGAGGCAATCACAGATGATAAGTCCACTTGGGTCACAAAAGAACACAGCACTGAAGAATGTGAGGAGAAAAAACATGCGTAGCATACACTGGGTCTGCCAAAGAGCCTTCTGATGTACGGCACACACTTCCTTGGAGGCTCTGACTGGGGCCTGTGGACTTGCTGTGCCACGTTGCATTAGGGGAATTGTTAGTTTTGGGACTGGATGTCTCCACGCTTGTACATACTGTAGGAGAAGCTGTCCTGAGGTGTGACCGAAGGCCGGTGGGATCAAAGGTTCGTATGGAGGAATCGGCGGCTTTGAAGCAGCGCGGGGCTGCATGTGCTACACGACACGAGACCAGCGAGCTTCGGCTCCGAGCGCTCAGCTGAAACAAATCAAGCTGTGAAGTGCAAGAAAAGTTCCTCTTCTTCTTCTTCTTTTCTCCTCCTTCTTCTTCTTCTTCTTCTTCTTCTGGGAGATAACACCTCATCTGTTTTGACTGCGAGCTGAAAGACTTGAGAGATATCACCAGCTCTCTCATCTCTTGTAATCAATTCGCAACCCATCTCTCTGAAACTCTCTGAGCCGCCTTATTATTCCCAGACAATGCTGACGCATGACACTGCATGTCTCAACTAACGCTGCATGTTTGAAAGCTACTTCTATTTCCGCTTCATATTATGCCACTCTTTTTGACTCAGCATACATCACAAATAAGACAACGTGACAAATGCGAAAGCTCTTTCCAGCAATGAAAACAAGATCATTATGATCGTTTTTAGTATTATGCAATAGAGTCTCACACATGCTGTGCTTCACTCAGATGCAGCCTTGATCGCTTAACAATTTTGACAAAATGTGTGTTTTGGATGTAGCCTCACAGACATGTGTCTCAGCCAGCCGTGGCCTACTCGTTAGCGGACTTGGTTCGGACTTGTAACCGGAGGGTTGCCAGTTCGAACCCCGACCAGTAGGAATGGCTGAAGTGCCCTTGAGCAAGGCACCTAACCCCTCACTGCTCCCCGAGCGCCGCTGTTACAGCTCACTGCATTGGGATTAGTGTGTGCTTCACCTCACTGTGTGTTCACTGTGTGCTGAGTGTATAAGTAAATAAGTATATATACTCTTTTTCAAAGAGGTCTCTGCATTTATCTCAATCCATGAATTAGTGAAACACACTCAGCACACAGTAAGGTGAAGCACACACTAATCCCGATGCAGTGAGCTGCCTGCAACAACAGCAGCGCTCGGGGAGCAGTGAGGGGTCAGGTGCCTTGCTCAAGGGCACTTCAGCCGTGCCTACTGGTCGGGGTTTGAACCGGCAACCCTCCGGTTACAAGTCCAAATCGCTAACCAGTAGGCCACGGCTGCCCTTGTGTGTTTCACTAATTCACGGATTGGGTTAAATGCAGAGACCAAATTTCCCTCACGGGATCAAAAGAGTATATATACTTATACACTATATACATAAACCATCACAAACTCAAAATTATTTATTTGGAAGACTCACTTCAGGAGGACTGTTAATGGTGTCTTCTATGTGTTTGCTACCCTTTATAGGACTCTTTCATATGTACTGTATATGACAGTGAGGACAATGGGCATGAAAAATAGTGCAACAGATTCACAACTCCTACAGCTGGCACTCCAGTCAGAATGCCCCCAGAGAGGCAGGCGAAGTCTACAGAACACGCTTCCACAACGTTTTTTTCTAAGCGACACATAAGACACTGTGTTATGACAACTTTTCGGAGTTTAGCGCATACTGCGTATAGAACTAGATTCATTTCATCAGTACTTAATAGGTGTCTCCACACAGTCAAGCCTGGCAGATAAGCCTATTTATGAAACAGTGGGTGTGAAACACAGACGTATTCTCACAGGACGAGTCGAAATGAAATACCAAGCTGTGATGACACTGTTTCTCACTCCAGTGTGTGAGGAGGAACAATACTAAAGGAAAAGTAACATGGTAAATGAAGACGCCAACTTTTGGGGAAATTAGCTTTTTTGCAGTTTACTGGGGAAGAGAACATAAGGGGAATAGAAGGGTATGTATTCTATACATAAGGGCAAGAGAAGGGTATGTATTCTATACATAAGGGCAAGAGAAGGGTATGTATCCTCTTATCCTTATGTATTTGCCACATGGCAAATAAGATAATTTCCGCAAAAGTTGTCGTGTTCCTTTAACTGACGAGGGTATTGAACGTGCAGCCTTACAGATCATACGCCTGATTCAGTTTTGTAAGTAATTAACTGTGAGAGTCGCTGTTGATTATTCTTAACGCTCACAGTTACAAAGTTTTTTGTACTTTGCCAGTAGGTCAAATGTAGGCCAAAATCTGTTTGCCATGCCACTTTTAATCATAATCAACTGATTGGAAAAGAGGCAATTGTCATAAGTGAAAATATTAGCAAAATCTTAGAATTGACCCACACAAATGGTTTTACCAAATTAACAAAACAAGTGTGCATAAATCTACACACACACACACACAGACACACACACAGATATACACACACACACACACACACACAGACACACACACAGATATACACACACACACACAGACACACACACACACACACACACACACACACACACACAGACACACACACAGATATACACACACAGATACACACACACACACACACACACACATACACACACACACAGACACACACACACACACACACACACACACACACACACACACACACACACACACACACTCAGTTATGAATTACGGCCCATTCATCATGGCGGAGCTCATCAGAGGGACCGTGATGGAGAAGGACTGTGCCCAGGGGACTGTGCAGCCTCGCCTAGCAGAACCGCCTTCTGCATCCCGTGTGTGTGTGTGTGTGTGTGTGTGTGTGTGTGTGTGTTGGGGGGCCGCCTTCTGAATCTTGTGATGGGAGGATAATTATAACTAATCGCTTTTGTCTCTGGATCCACTCCATGATCACACATCATATTTCTCAAATTGCCCATAATTGTCAGATGATTTCTGGAATTGATTTGAAAAAGACGAGGGGGGAACTGAGAGGTGGACTGACTTTGTGGACGGCTCTCTCGCTAAGCGCGCCGATGGAAAAAGCTTCTATCGCTGGTCATCAACATACACTGCGCCAGATGACTATTGAGTGGACTTTCGATTGCAGTTCGCTTCGGCTCCTCTAAGACTACTCAAAGAAGAGCACGCCGCTCAGCCTGGAAACCAGACGAATCTGACAACACACACACACACACACTCTGACTTCGCAGAGAGTCTGGCCTAGATCCATAGGCGTATGTTTATTTCCGGGTGGGAGGGCACAGTTTGAGGTTTAAAATCATTGGAGTTCCTTTGAACCGCTTTGAACCAATCATAACAACCGGCGTTTCGTCATACAGAGAAGTTTCTCTGCATCACGCCCATAACAAGCAAGCGTGCATCTGATCAGCGAACAGTCATATGTTTCATCTGCATAACTCTCGCCAAAATGCATCATATAGTGTTTTGTGAAAGTACCCAAGTCAAACTTTCATATAAATGCATAATTACGTCCAGATGGAGTACTGTAGGGAAAAGAAATCGAGCGGAAGTACGTAGGCAGGCCGAGGCCAGGCTACACGCCTGTCAGTCCATGCGTGAAAGAGAAGATTCACTTAAAAGCTGACTTGTTGACTCTGTAATGAAAGGGACAGTTCTCATCAGTCACGTATGAAGCACCTCATTTCAAACGGCACGCGTGAGTGAGCACAGGCGTAATCCACGGACAAAAGGAATAAAGGAATGAAGCAACGGCTGGCTTCCATAGTGTAGCTGTATTTTCCATTAACACGTTTGTAGGGGAGTAAAAATAAATGGGAACACACAGAGGTCCTTCTGCCTGTAATCAAAGGCAGCTTTCAAAATCAATCTCTTAGAAATGACACAGGCCTTATACACCCCCCCCCCAGCACACACACACACACACACACACACACAGGTAAGGGGGGGGGGGGGGGGGTATAAGGCCTGTGTCATTTCTAAGAGATTTTGAAAGCTGCCTTTGATTACAGGCAGAAGGGGGGGGGGGTAATTGCTTGTAGCACCCTGTGTTTTGGGACTGAAGGAAGTTACATGAGTGAGTATTCAACAATAGCAGCATTGTAAAGATACTATGAGGGGACACCCTGCTGTTTGCCACCTCTGGTGAATACAAAACAGAACAGCCTCCTAGCAAACGGCAAATGGATACAACTACCTTTTGTCTGTTTTCTGTTTTCAGCAACCCTCCCACACACACACACAACCTGCTTTCAGGAGGTACTTTCATGTAACAGATGCCTGCATGCTGCTGCGGCTCATTGTTACTCCCATCCTCTCCTCCCCTCTCCTCTCCTCTCCTCTCCTCTCCTCCCCTCTCCTCTCCTCTCCTCTCCCATCCTCTCCTCTCCTCTCCCATCCTCTCCTCCCCTCTCCCATCCTCTCCTCTCCTTTCTTCTCCTCCTGTCTTTTGTTTGGTCTTCTCTTTATGTTCCTTTCTCTCCCTCCCTCTCTCTCTCTCTCTCTGTCTCTCCTCTCTCTCTCTGTTCCTTTTCAAAAGACCATGACTCTCAGGCTGTCGGAGCGCATGTGTCCTGTCATCCCACCGGCTACTGGTTCACTTTCAATCAAGCAGCTTTTTCCCCCCTTTTTTTCCAAAAACAGGTGCTGACAGTGCAACACTTTTTAAGGCAGAGAAAGAGAGAGAGGCTTAAAGGTTAGTTGTTCGGTGTGCACCCACACTCCAGGCGTTCCTCTATGTTCTCTGACACCTACCGCAGAGTGAAGCTAGCGCATGGCTTGTGTCCCTTTCTTCTGCCAGCGTACTGAATATAATAGGCGACACGGCTGATAATAGCCCTCCACTTTAAAAAGAAGAATGATTTTGGGTTTCAGAGAGACGTTGCCTCATATGGTGTTCATGAATGGAGACTGCTGGCTATCTCGGTGGACAGTTATTGTTTAGATTGTGTTGCTGCTCAGGCTGTAAAGAGAAGAGACGTATTCTCTCATGCAACCTTGAATTCTGATCCACTTCAAGTGGACACGACTTAGGTTTAAGGAATACAAGTTGTATAATAATAATAATAATAAAAACATTTCTTTTTTTTACTTCTCCATGCCCTCGTTCGGGGTTACTACCTCAGCAGATTTGGTTCTGTTTGGTTACGAGGCTGAGCTAGTTTATGGCACATAAAATAGACCATTACGTCTCTGACAGACATTTCGTCCTTCACTCATGCTTTCCAAAAAGCCCATTGGGGAAGATTACTCTCTCGTCTCGTAAAACCTCCTTAATGCATTTCAACAAAACTCTCCTTTGTGTTTTTTATGATAGATTTACATTTGTTATGTTATATTCAAACTGAGTGCTCTGCCTCATGTTGCTTCAAG
This sequence comes from Alosa sapidissima, assembly GCF_018492685.1. Lineage (NCBI taxonomy): Eukaryota > Metazoa > Chordata > Actinopteri > Clupeiformes > Clupeidae > Alosa > Alosa sapidissima. Next base: position 31,357,176 of record NC_055973.1, on the reverse strand, counting down.
ATTCACCATGATGGTTTTAGACTATCCCCCACCATGATGATCCCCCACCATGATGGTTTTAGACTATCCCCCACCATGATGTTTTAGACTATCCCCCACCATGATGATCCCCCACCATGATGGTTTTAGACTATCCCCCACCATGATGGTTTAGACTATCCCCCACCATGATGGTTTTAGACTATCCCCCACCATGATGATCCCCCACCATGATGGTTTTAGACTATCCCCCACCATGATGGTTTTAGACTATCCCCCACCATGATGTTTTAGACTATCCCCCACCATGATGATCCCCCACCATGATGGTTTTAGACTACCCCCCACCATGATGTTTTAGACTATCCCCCACCATGATGTTTTTAGACTATCCCCCACCATGATGTACAACGAGCCATAAACCATGTACAACATCATGTGTGTAGAAATTATCTCGTTCCATTGTAATCACATGATGCTATTAGTATACAGTAATATGAACCAAGCCATTACAACAAATATGTATGTTATACTGTATATTATGCAAAGGTTAAGATGGCCTTGAATAAATAGGGCTCAAGACACAAACTTGAACTGCTGAGAGTATGTTATGTGTCAGTATGTTATTCGGTGTCAGTATGTTATTAGGTGTCAGTATGTTATTATGCGTTTAATCACTTCTTATGTTATAATGAGGCTGATAGTATGTTATTCTGCATTTAATCACTTCTTATTTTATAATGAGGCTGAGAGTATGTTATTCTGCACTTAATCACTTCTTATGTGATAATGAAGCTGATAGTATGTTATTCTGCACTTAATACAAGGATACAAGGAAGTTTATTGTCACATGCATATAGTTACTGGAAGTAAGAAATGCAGTGAAATTATGTCTGGTGTCAGCCTATTTGTGCATTTATGGAGGGGGAGGGGGGGGAAGGCACCCAAGAGCAAGAGCAATCACTTGAGTCAATCACTTCTTATGTGATAATGAGGGCGTAACGTACAGTACCAGTGAGCTAGTAAACATATGGCTCGTAGTAGTAGCATTTAGAGATGACAGATTACAGTGTGCAGTGAACAGGTCATTCTCATTTTTGGCATGTGAAGATTGTTTAGTATTCATGTTTACTGTTAGTCGAGCATGAATCCACGTCTATAGCTGAGATGCATGTTTTCTGCATGTTTACTGTTAGTCGAGCATGAATCCACATCTATAGCTGAGATGCATGTTTTCTGCATGTTTACGGTTAGTCGAGCATGAATCCACGTCTATAGCTGAGATGCATGTTTTCTGCATGTTTACGGTTAGTCGAGCGCGAGCGCGAGCGTGAGTCGCTCCCAGAGCATGGCGATGAGGCCCAGTGGGCAGAGTGCTTTAAAGTTGTCTTTCCAGATGGTCACTTAACAGACCCATCTCTCACTGGCTCTGCTGTGCGTTACACCAAAAATAAGAAAGTCAGAGTGCTAGCTGACCTACGCCTGGGTCACTGAGGTCAAGATTCATCTTCTGAGACGGACACACACACACACACACACCATCACAGGGAGACTTCCTCAGTATTTCTCAGGGTGTTAATTCCAGAGTGTTGAAGTTGTGCTCTGGTTCTAATCTGGAAGTGCACCCCAAATTAGGAGAATCTCACATCAGGCGAAACCAGAACTAGCTCAAATTCACGTTTTTCAGTTGCAACTATGTTACGTTAAGTTCACCGTTCACAGAAAAATGTGCTTGTTTAATGAACACGCTCTTTTTAACATGTTCATGCACAACACTGCACTCTTTTTCTCTCTCACTCTCTTTCGCTCTCTCTCTCTCTCACACACACACACACACACACATAAAATACGCAACATTATGAACTACAACAGAGGTTGGTAAACACGCTCTCATACCTATCACACTCTGAAGCCGTCAGCTTCACATCTGCATACAGTACATTTATCTTTTCATTATCTCTTTAAATCTACTAATGCGCGTTAATCCTTTTGCTTTGCACAGATGATCCAGTGTAAAGTTCTGAGGAATTTAAAGGCCCAGTTGTTTCTGTTATGAATTCAGCCCTGCATTGCGATTCAGTGACCGTCTTCCCAGGTATGAAACCCTAAACTTTTAATCTTTGGGACAAGTGCGGGCACTCCGTGTGGGATTTAGCACCGGCGTCCAGCTTGCTACCCAACAGCGTGATTCCCCATCATTCTGCACGACTCCTTTCTAATCTATTTACATATTAACGGCCACTGTCGCAGATTAATGCCGCCCTGGCAGAGAAGAATCAACACTGTGCTCCCTCACAGACCTGTCCCTCTCTCCTCGTACATAACGCAGGGACAGCATGTTTGCTTTTTACAGGCCAGGTGTGGAGCCTTTGCTTATTGAAGTAGACACAGACAGAGACTTTGGCCTAATTATAATCCCCCCACAGAGCCAGCGCTAAGGGGGGGCAAAAGGGGGCAGTGCCCCTTCAAAACAAATCAGTCTCCCCTAGTGTGTCCACCACATAGGCTATTACGTTTCTATGTTGTTGCTATTCCATGTAGATATGGTCTCCTTTCCTTAGTTAGGCTCACACCGCCTCTCCTTGTCCTGGTCTCACTCTCTCTCTCACACACACACACACACAACGGAGACTCCATAGCCTACTTGAATCAGAACAATCCAAGATTGTTGCAGCACAGAATGATAGCTCAATGTTCACAAAAGGTTAGCATTATAAACGTGTGAATGGATGTGAATCTGAGGAAGACCAGTAGGTCGAAACGTCATGTAAGACAAAAGGAGTGTGTAGACTTCTCTTAAACATTTAGCATTATCAACACCACAGCGCAAATTAGGTTCAATACTGTAGGCTACTCATGCATGCAAATTAACTAGTTTGTTCTTATCACAACAAAGCAAATCGGGGAGATAAAATGTGTTAGACTGCAAAGTTAGCAGCAGTTAGCAACATGCATGGAGCCTTAGGTAGTAAGGTAGGCCTAATGTTAGAACACAGAACACAGCTGGGTCTCTACACTCACGGACACTACTTGCGGTCGCGGTTTACACCACCCCCCCCCACACATCCCTATCTTACGCCACCTTCCCCTTCCCAGATAAAGCTGAGCCATCAAGCTGAACCCAACAGAAGGACCAATCAGACTGACTCCCAAACGCAGCGTGTGATGTGCTGGTGTAGGTGATGGTACTGGGGTAGGTGATGGTGTAGGTGATGGTGATGGTGTAGGTGATGGTGCTGGTGATGGTGTAGATGATGGTGTAGGTGATAGTGCTGGTGTAGGTGATGGTGTAGATGATGGTGTAGGTGATGGTGCTGGTGTAGGTGATGGTGATTGTGTAGGTGATGGTGTAGGTGATGGTGATGGTGTAGGTGATGGTGCTGGTGTAGGTGATGGTGATTGTGAAGGTGATGGACCCCTAAAGCACGCGAGGGCGTGTAATCACCATCAAGGGAACGCCTCCGGGGATTGGCCGACATCACGCACACAGACACGGGGGATTTGCATTGTTATCTTGCACTTGTGTCTCAGGACGGTGCCATGTGGAGATTTACTCTTCGGGGTTTCATTTGGTATGGGGCGCAAAAAACGGAATGAAAGTGTCAAACGGTATCTAATGTTGGTGGCGGTGGCTGTGAAGATGCTGTGCTAATGAAATGAGGCAGCGCTGAACTGGGGGCAAATGGGTGCGCTGCTGTTCTCCTCCCTCTTGCAGCAAGAGCTGGTGAGACAGGTTCCCATGGGAACCTCTAACAGGGCATGACAAGGGGAGATTATTTTCATGCGCCCCTCTATACAAAATGGCCTTCATGGCATCCATGTGTTCTTGAAGCTGCAAAAAGCAAAATAAGTCTGCATTATGCGACATCCATTTGTTGACTTAGCTAAGCTTGTTGGCATAGGTCACCCAGACAAGGTCACCAGGATTTATTGCCCCCCCCTTACAAGCTAATGGGCTTCAGGGCTGACATCGGCCCCCGTGCTGTGACAGAGAGGGCAAGAAACTGCTTGTGTCATTGTAAACTTGCCACATCAAATGCCAACAAAATGCCAGTGGCCGGTGGGGGCTGGCTGACTTGGCGTGAAACAGCAAATAGCAGAGAATTTATGTCTGGCCTCCTCTGTGTGCGTCAAGTCAGCCTGGATGAGCAGGGGGGGTGGGGGGGGACAAAGCGAGGAGTCTTCTTTGTCATCGGCTGCTTTTGTCTTTCTCTGTTGGAGGTGACAGTGGCATATTGCGGGCTTTGCAAGCGTGTCACGCTTTGCCAACCGTCTCATTTCCATCCTGTATTCACACCTTAACACAAGAAACAAGTGATGACATATTCACTGCTAAATGGCAGGAATTAGGATTAACATTTGTTGTTTTGTTTACATTGTGTGAGGATGAGAAGCATGATTGGCCTTCAAACTAAACAAGAAAGAAAGACATTTGGAGCTCTAATACAGAAGGCACTAGGTCTGTGAATGACCAAAGCTGTCATGCATGAACCAGTCTAAAGCTGTTGTGTGTGTGTGTGGGAGCATTGAGTTGTTTGCACTTAAGATCTTACCATGGCGTTAAATTAGCAACTTAACTCATTGAATGCCAAGCTGTTTTCGGAAGCTTTGTCCTAGAGTGCCAGCAATCTAGACCATTGTTGATGATTTTTGTACAGCCACAGCATATTCTGTGTTATAGCTATGAACACATACAATGGCTCGTTTGAAAGGTGAGACTTTAAGCTCTCGGTGGATGCAAACCGTGTATTTCTACACGCCCCTGTTCCTGAGAAATCCCAAGCTAAACAGTGGCTAGTTTTCATCAAAATCCCTGTTTTTTTTCTAGAAATGGAGATATTGCGTCTTTTATGAGTCACTATCACCGACATATTCGGCACTCTGGCAAGGGCGTGCCCTCTTGCAAGCGCGACTCGGCCTACCACCCACTTCGCTAGGCCCGGCTCGTGGTGGTGATGGAACTCCCTCCTCAGCACGGTGTTCAGTCACTCCTTGTAATGTTTTTGACCTGTTGTGGTCAGAGTCATCTTGTCTTAGTAGAAAGGTGGACTCATCCAGCGTTGTCTGGCGAAAACGCACCTGCTGCAATATCTTTTTCTTCGACTTTTTCATTTCTCCCTTCAGCACCTGAGAAGTGTTGCCTGCAAAGTTTCTGGGAAGAGATCTAACGAGACCTGCCACCTAGTGATAAACCCACGAAAATAAATGACCTGATTTTGACCTGGCGTGCATATCACTGATAGGCTAATCAGTGACTGATTCGAAACAAAGCGGCAACCATCAAAAGCCGAGTTAAGATCAAACGTCCAGATAAAATGTCCAGATCTTGTTTTCATGAGTTTTCGATCGTCATATATTTCATTTCCATTTCACTTAAGATCTTACCACGGCGTTAAATTAGCAACTTGATTTTGCTTAATTATTAAATCATCTTTAGCACTTAAGATCTTACCATGGCGTTAAATTAGCAACTTGATTTTGCTTAATTATTAAATCATCTTTAGATAGACCTAAGACTTTGTACTTTATCCCTCATTCCAATTAGAGCCCATGGTGTTAATGTGACCTGATTTTCTAACTGATACTCCGCTTGAGTATATTTAATGTTTTCAGGGGTAGATTCCCTTGAGTCGGCTCAGCTGGAGTATATTTAATGTGTTCAGGGGCAGACAATACTCAGTTGGAGTATATTTAATGTGTTCAGGGGCAGACGATACTCCGCTTGAGTATATTTAATGTGTTCAGGGGCAGACGATACTCAGTTGGAGTATATTTAATGTGTTCAGGGGCAGACGATACTCCGCTTGAGTATATTTAATGTGTTCAGGGGCAGACGATACTCCGCTGGAGTATATTTAATGTGTTCAGGGGCAGACGATACTCCGCTGCAGTATATTTAATGTGTTCAGGGGCAGACGATACTCAGCTGGAGTATATTTACTGTGTTAAGGGGCAGACGATACTCCGCTGGAGTATATTTACTGTGTTCAGATTCCCTTGAGTTGGCTCTGGTCCTCTGCCAACATTCTGAGTGAAGCTCGGAACACTAGCACCACAAGTGACCCAGAAAGGCCCCCCAGAGAAGCTCGCTCATCAAAACGCCATTCCCTCTCCGACCCCTCGATCTGTGGAGTGACGGTTCAAATAGCAGGGTGTTAACTGTTGTCATGACTTCAGCCAGATTAATCTGCCGCCGCTGAGAGCCTCTCATCACCCTCCCGCATCCCAACACAGGTGAGCCGTTCTGCCTCTCTGCCTGAGTGAACAAAAACAAAGCAAAGACTACATCCACAGGCGCCTTCAATGCACTGTCCAGCCTGCCCACCCCGCGGGTCAATACCGTGGCAACGTACATCGAGGAAACTGCTGAAGTCAGCCCTTCCAGTGTCAGTGAAAGCATTGTCCTCCTACGGGAGCTGTGTTTGAATAAAGACGTCCGAGATTATTCAATGCTGGTCTATTCAGACTGCAGTTGTACCCATTGTGTTGGGACAGGATCTGCAGTCAGGCCACAGAGGGGCCCATGGTGGAGGGGAGGGGTGGAGGTTCCTGACCTGTGGTCACCTTTCCACCTCCACCCCCCTGTTACTCCACCTGGTCTGACGTCATATCAGCAGGCGTGACTGGTAGGTAAAATGCAATAACCCCACGCCATGCCCCATGTGCCGACCTGCCTGCCTACTAGGATCGTACTGTAAGCAATCGGGTACACAGTTAGAGATCCCAATCTGTGATCTTTTCCATTGGGGCTAGCAGATCACTGGTCCAGCGCAGTAGCCAGAGGTGGGGGGAACGGGCCTGTCCATCTCTACACGGTGCAACTTCATCTCACCGCTGTGTGTCCAGCTGCTGAAGCCACACAGTCAATTACAGGTCTATCAGAGAGAGAGAAAGAGAGAGAGGAGAGAGAGAGAGGATAGGGGGAAAGAGACAGAGAGAGAAGAGAGAGGGAGAGAGGAGAAAGAGACAGAGAGAGGGAGAGAGAGAGAGAGAGGAGAGAGGGTAGCAGGGCTCAGTCCCCCCAGACAGCTTTCACTGTCAAACAGGGGCCCTACACCTGCAGGAGAGGTGGAACGACAAGAGGGCAGAGCCAGATATGTGTGTGTGTGTGTGTATTTGAGTGTTTGTGTGTGTATTTTGTGTGTGTGTGTGTGTGTGTGTGTGTGTGTGTTGGGGACAAAGAAACAGAAGGAGAGAGTATGTGTGTGGACAGGGGTGGGTATGTGTTGGGGGAAAAAGAACTAGATGAAGTGTGTGTGTGTGTGTGTGTGTGTGTGTGTGTCTGTGTCCGAGTTGACCACAAGCTGGGGACACAGCTGGCGTCCTTTAATCAAGTTTTGTGGCCCAATCTCTTTCACTCTCAAACACTCCGGCTGCTCTCTCCATTCATCTCCTTCACTCTGCCCTCCCTCTACTGCGCTCCCCACCAGCTCCTCCTCCTCCTCTCCTCCTCCTCCTCCTCTACTGCGCTCCCACCAGCTCCTCTTCCTCCTCCTCCCTCCTCCTCCTCCTCCCCCTACTGCACTCCCACCCAGCTCCTCCTCCTCCTCCTCCTCCTCCTCCTCCTCCTCCCCTACTGCACTCCCACCAGCTCCTCCTCCTCCTCCTCCTCCTCCTCCTCCTCCCCCTCTACTGCGCTCCCACCAGCTCCTCCTCCTCCTCCTCCTCCTCCTCCTCCTCTACTGCGCTCCACCAGCTCCTCCTCCTCCTCTCCTCCTCCTCCTCCTCCTCCTCTACTGCGCTCCCACCAGCTCCTCCTCCTCTCCTCCTCCTCCTCCCTCTACTGCAGCTCCCACCAGCTCCTCCTCCTCCTCCTCCTCCTCCTCCCCCTACTGCCCCCTACTCGCTCCCACCAGCTCCTCCTCCTCTCTTCTCCTCCTCCTCCTCCTCTACTGCGCTCCCACCAACTCCTCCTCTCTCCTCCTCTACTGCGCTCCCACCAACTCCTCCTCCTCTTCCTCCTCCTCCTCCTCCTCCTCTACTGCGCTCCCACCAGCTCCTCCTCCTCTCCTCTCCTCCTCCTCCTCCTCTACTGCGCTCACCCACCAGCTCCTCCTCCTCCTCCCTCTCCTCTACTGCGCTCCCCACCAGCTCCTCCTCCTCCTCTCCTCCTCCTCTACTGCGCTCCCACCAACTCCTCCTCCTCCTCTCCCTCCTCCTCCTCTACTGCGCTCCCACCATCTCCTCCTCCTCCTCTACTGCGCTCCCACCAGCTCCCTCCTCCTCCTCTACTGCGCTCCCACCAGCTCCTCCTCTCCTCCTCCTCCTCCTCCTCCTCTACTCGCGCTCCCATCAGCTCCTCCTCTCCTCCTCCTCCTCCTCCTCTACTGCGCTCCCACCAGCTCCTCCTCTCCTCCTCTCCTCTTTTACTGCGCTCCCACCAGCTCCTCCTCCCTCTCCTCTCCTCCTCCTCCTCCTCTACTGCGCTCCCACCAGCTCCTCCTCCTCTCCTCTCCTCCTCCTCCTCCTCTACTGCGCTCCCACCAGCTCCTCCTCCTCCTCCTCTACTGCGCTCCCACCAGCTCCTCTCCTCTCCTCTCCTCCTCTCCTCTCCTCCTCCTCCTCTACTGCGCTCCCACCAACTCCTCCTCCTCCTCCTCTCCTCCTCCTCTACTGCGCTCCCACCAGCTCCTCCTCCTCCTCCTCCTCCTCCTCTACTGCGCTCCCACCAGCTCCTCCTCTCCTCCTCCTCCTCCTCTACTGCGCTCCCACCAACTCCTCCTCCTCCTCCTCCTCTACTGCGCTCCCACCAACTCCTCCTCTCCTCCTGCTCTACTGCGCTCCCACCAGCTCCTCCTCTCCTCCTCTCCTCTTTTACTGCGCTCCCACCAGCTCCTCCTCCTCTCCTCTTCTACTGCGCTCCTCCTCCTCCTCTCCTCTCTTCCTCTCTCCTCTCTTCTCCTCTACTGCATCCCACCAACTCCAGCTCTCTTTTCTCCCTTCCCCCCTCTTCAGCTCCTCTCCCTCTCCTCTCCACCCTCCCCTCTCCTCTCCTCCTCTCCTCTCCTCCATCTCCTCCTCTCTAACCCTCTCCACCCTCTCCTCCTCTCCTCTCCTCCATCTCCTCCTCTCCACCCTCTCCCTCTCTCCTCTCCTCCTCTCCTCTCCACCCTCTCCACCCTCTCCTCTCCTCTCCTCCATCTCCTCCTCTCCATCATCTCCTTTCCTCTCCTGTAT
>NC_055973.1:31343020-31345520 GCF_018492685.1 Alosa sapidissima | reverse complement strand
TCCTGCTCCCCCCACCCCTCCATCCAGGACTCCTGCTCCACGGCAGGGTGCAGTCCCCCACCCCTCCATCCAGGACTCCTGCTCCACGGCAGGGTGCAGTCCCCCACCCCTCCATCCAGGACTCCTGCTGCACGGCAGGGTGCAGTCCCCCACCCCAGTTGTCCAACTCACAGGTGAGAAATATGACTATGAAAGCTGCCGACACAGCATCAGCTCCATTCTGGGAAAACTGCAATATATAGCTCTGTCTGGCCCGGCCCTTTATGGTGTGCTGTCCAAATTGAGCTGCCAGCATGGAAAATATTCTCTCTCTCTCTCCCTTCCTCTCCCCCCCCCCCTCTCTCCCCTTCCCCCCCTCCCCCCTCTCTCTCTCATTCTCTCTCACATCTCACACTTCTCACTACTCCTCCTTTCTCTTATTTATTTTTTTACTCTCATTCTCTTTCTATGTCTTTGTCTGTTTCTCCATCTTTTAGTGTCTTGAAATCAAATCAGCATAATATGTCACTTCTGGCTACAGGCTGGGGACACCAGCCACCAACCTGAGAAAATCACACCTAACAGACATAATGTTTTTTTAATTTTTTTTTTATCAGGATTCAGGTGTCTGCAAAACACACACCATAGGTGTAAATACAATTCAAATGGGTGGGTGGAGCTTTCCATGATTGACATCTCACTTGGACCAAGTGAGCCATGTGAGTGTTATTGTGAGCACTGAAGTGAGGTGTCATTGTTTTAGAATTCACAAGGACAGGAATGTGTTCTCGTCGCCAGGGCGACACGAGATTGAATCGTTCTGTTCCGTCCCTCCACTTTATTTCCATATGATCAAGATAAGCAAAGCCGTGCATCTCCCAAAGCCAAAGCATTCCGGACTAGCGTTCCAATTCCACGGCCCATGCTTCCAACCCCATTCCAGTGCCATAACACTTCTGCTTCTTTCCACTGGGGCTGATTGGGAGGCATTTGATGCACTTAGAGATTAAAGTCTCCCCCACCAGAGCGTTGGAAACTTGGTCAGTCATACTGACTTCTCCTTTATTTTATTTCAGCACACCATGGGCTTAAATTCAATCCCCTTCTGACAGCGTAATGGTGCCAGCTCCATTGAAGTCACCTAATTAGATAGCACAACTGAGAGCATTGATTGTGAAAAAAAGGCATTAGGTGGTAATTCCAGGTATGGACTTTTTAAACCTGTATTTAAGTGGAAAGGGTAATGGTGGAAATGACTTCTTGCTTTCAGGACTTCAAAGCTTTCTTTGCCTTAGCAGTCAAAGCCCCCAAGCTCACACATGCACTGATGACTTTCTTTCTTTCTATCTTTCATTCTGTCTTTGTTTCTTTCTGTCTTTCTTTCTCCTCTGATTTCCCTAATCACTTGCTTTCTTTCTCCAAGCGTGCACTTTCCCAAACCTGCACATCACCCCTGCTATGAATCATCCTGTAGTGGGCCCACGGGCAGTGCAGGTGACTGACAAACGGACAGAGCTGACATCTGGCTCGGGCTCAGAGCTCCTGAGTCTGACGGGGAGATGGAGACACCATCTCATCTCACTCTATGGAGAGTGACAGGCCAGAGTACGTGTTACGGTGATCCTTTGATAGTGACAACTGATGATCGCTCTCTCCTGGCACAGAGCCGAGTCTCCTGCTGCATCTCAGCACTCGCGCTCGGGTTCCCTTCACATCTCAGCACTCGCGCTCGGGTTCCCTTCGCATCTCAGCACTCGTGCTCGGGTTCCCTTCGCTGCATCTCAGCACTCGTGCTCGGGTTCCCTTCGCTCTAACAGCGGTCACCGTGCAACAGGAGGGAACGTTCAATCATTTGGTCAACTCCCCGAAGACACACTTGAGATGCAATAAAGTGATTCAAAAATGTTTTCAAGCAGCTTTAAGGAGAACTGAAAGAATTCCAGGTCTCTGCAAAAATACCAACCGCAGCACAGAAACCCAGTTGGAAATGATAGAAGCTGAATGCAGCAATATATCTTTTCTTCCATGGGTTTGAGATGGTGCTGACCACGCATACTACATACTACATATTGACCACACAGCTACATATTGTGTTGAGTGAGCTGTGGTCCAAGCTGCTGTGCTGTCCGTACCCCATTTGGGTCCAAATGCCCACAGGGGACCCACAATCAAGTCCAACCCGTGTGGTCACTTCCTGATCGCATACCCCCACACCCCCCACCCCCACCCCCTCGGTCATTTCCTGATCGCATCCCATCTCTCTGTCTCTCTCCCCCTGGCTTGCTGTCATTCTTCACTGTCCTAGCTGAAAAAGACTCCCCACACACACATATACAGTACATATCTGCCTGGTAGGCAAAACAGAATGACATGTTTGTTTATATTTTACCCACGACCATATAGGCTACATTTGGAATAAAATAATCTCAAATAATGTTAAATTGTGGAATAGCATTGCTTTCGCTTCCTCAGTACCCCTCCTGGGGGCATATCAGAGCACGTCAGACAGACTCCTTCCTGG
>NC_055973.1:31325520-31340520 GCF_018492685.1 Alosa sapidissima | reverse complement strand
TAGGGAGGCTATTCATTTATATTGAAATAAATGATCAATTTAATTTAATCTGCAACCCACATTCTTCTCCACAACAACGTAAATAAACCGCCGTTCTGCAACCCACAGGCTTCTCCACAACAACGTAAATAAACCGCCGTTTGGAAGTGTGGAACTTATGGTAGAAAAAAAAAATACTGTAGTTGCCAGTAAGCAAAAATGGAAACAAAATACAAGGCAGTTTATTTAGGAAGAGTAAAGAAAGTGTTTTGAAATCTGCGGAGCGGCACTGAATTTACCTCATTAAGATGTAGACTTACAATAGAAGAGATGTTTCTTACTGTGGAGAGATGAAGAAAGCAACCCATTTGCACAGTCAGATACTTCAGAATCAAAGTCAAATCGTGGAGATGTGTGCTGCTGCAAAAGTCTGTCTGTCTCCCTTCGTGTATATATATTTATTTATGAGAAGAATTTGGTGTAAATTGAAAAGACCTTAAAGAGAGAATTTAAAGGTGGGCGCCCAAGCATCAAATTAAATCTGCCCTTTACACATCCAGCTGTCTCTCGTGATGGATGGATTTATAAAAGCCTTCCAATCCATAAACAAATTTTCCCAAAGTGTCAGGTCAAAAAGCACTCTGTTGCCAGAGAAGGTGCTGTATTGATGCCCACAGAAGGTTAATTGGAAACTAATATCCAAAGTGAAAGATTTGATTTGGGTCTATTTTCAAATCAACAGAGCAACAAAGGGAGGTCAAAACTGTACTGTGTCAGTCATCATTACTGTCATACAAAAATAAATCCCTCAATCTTCCCCCAAACAAAATTTCCATCAGCCATTTTTGTTCAGTGTGCCTGCGGATGAACTGGGTCATCTGAATACTGACAAAGCGCCACTCACTGTTTGGCTTAAGGCTCGTCCACAGCAAGCACTGGACCTATGATGCTAATGGTCAAAATGCGTTTCACAGTATCAGAGATAATTTGAAAGACTGAAACCTGGCAGCCAATCAGAATCCATCAAATTTTAGAAAACACATTAACGAACATGAACAGCATTCGGGAGAGACTTTTTATCGACTTTCCCTTATTGTCAGTGCCAACGTTCCTATCATTATAGTTACAGTTGTTTTATGGTTATAACTCTAGATGTGGACAGACAGAGCGGTTTTCCTGGAGTCCAGTTGACTCCACGGAGTCTTTGGGAGGCTGTGGGGGATCACTCTAATGAGGTGGTCACTCTGCCAATTAGGAGCAGGAAGCCAAAAGAGGATCACGGGACGGCTCCAATGTAGTCAGAGGATAGAGGTGAATTCATTTGGCCCCGGAAGTTAGCTGTCGATGTCTCTGCTTCTCTCCCACCACTGGGTTGCTTCAGGGGTGATTGCGAAAGGGAGGATGAGTAGCTTGCATTTGACAGTTTAAACATGCAATCAATTTCCTTCTGCGGGTGCCTTGGAGGTGGGGCGCCACACGTAGCCTTGTGTGCTAGCAGAGCGGCCGGCCGGGAATGTAAATCTGGCAAACATGATAAAAACGCTCACTGCTCACAGCCTAACAACTGGGCTCTGCACATCTATGTGTTCATGCGTAAGCACACACACACACACACACACATATGCACACACACGCTCGCCACACACACACACACACACACACACACACACACACACACACACACACACATATGCACACACACGCTCGCCACACACACACACGCACACACACATACACACACACATACACACACACACACACACACACACACACACACACACACACACACACACACATATGCACACACACGCTCGCCACACACACACACACACACACACACACACACACACACACACACACACATACAAAGAGTCACATTAAAATCCTTAAAAATCCCCCCCTCACAAGGCCACATCTGCTCTGTAGATCTATATGGTTATAGACACACACACACACACAGACACCCAGACACATACATGCACACACACGCTCGCCACACACACACACACACACACACACACACATACAGAGAGTCACATACACACACACACACACCCCTATAAACCCTTCAAACTTTTCCCCCTCACCCTGGTGCACACCTCTCCTTGCTGCCAGGGCGGCGTGCGTGCGGATGAGTGATGCGTGCACCATCTGCTGCACCGGATGAAAGGAGGATGCGAATGACGGCCACCCTGAGAATAACGATCAGCGGGAGGCGTGGTCCAAGATCGCCATAGTGATAAGATGGTGACAGTTCTCCACGTCTGATTTATGAGTCATTAGCCTGCAGGAATTAAACTCTCTTACCCTGCGGCGAACGCACATAAATTATGAGTCCCCTTCCAAAACAATACCCACGCAGCCTAATTTCCCTGCTAATTATCACAGGTAGAGGTCACCATAAAACACTGCTAAGTGTATGTTAAGACACAGAGTGAGGGGGAAAAAATGTTGTTTTACCTTTAGCCAACCAAGGTTACCCTTTAAACGTAGAACAAATCCTTTCTGCATGTCTAAGCAGGGCTTAATGCAAATGCAAACCCATTCACATAAATAGTCCAATAATGGCTAAAGTCGCACCGATTCACAACTTAGTGTGACTTTTAAAACACGTATTGTCTGTTTATACGCAACCGTAAAAGGTGCCATTGATCGCTTTAGTGCTTAGCTCGCCGTGTTTTGGAACACAAGGTCAGTTCAGTGAGAACCGGGCAGTCCCGGCTGGCAGCTGAATCGCAGCACATTTGTCTGGGAGGCGCTCAAGGGATGCAGGACCCGCAGTGGACGAGTGTGTGTGTGTGTGTGTGTGTGTGTGTGTGTGTGTGTGAGGGGGTTGGGGGGTAGGAGGCAGCCAGAGGTCGCTAAGGGGTCTCGCTCCGATCCAAGAGCTGTCATGAGCACTTACACCACATGTTCACTGGAGAAATATCATTGACCACCCCGTCACCCCTCGAATGTGAATGCACACATGCCTGTGCACAACACACACACACACACACACACACATACACACACACACATATGGCTATGATATGAATGGACAATTTCCGAGGTCTCAGGACTGGTGCTTCTTATTGGTCCATTTGGTTCTTTGCCGCAGGCGGAGTGAGTCAGTCGGGACCGGTTTGCGTCGGGCTACGGCATCACTTAGAGCAAGCACCTCTAGGGGGCTTGCCTCCACTGCCTGATGGGTGAACTTCACGTGAACCCCAAATGGCACGTGAAAAGAGAACAGGCCTCTAGCGCTGCCCCACCTCGCCTACCTTCCTCTCCCTCATTTTAATCAGCACAGGACACATCTGACGAGTGCCCATCATGAGCCTGCTCACGCATCAATAGTGGAAGTTACATAATGATCTGATTAGGAGTCCATCTTCATTTCTCAGTGTTGACTGTGAGCGTCCCGTGAGGGTTTGTGTCACGCGAGCTGAGCCGCCCGGCCTAAAATGCCCGAAGGGACAATGAAGGATGGATGGAAGGGGGGTTAGAGGAGGTGCAGATGACCATTTCCGTCAGGTTTATTTATCTGCTTAGTCACGTCCTGTCGCATAAAACTTGGTTTATGTCCTGTAGCCTGGCGTGGCCGAGTCTGTTGCCTGCTCTTAGAATGCACAGCGGACTCATATAGCACTATTTCAGACGATACAGCCGCCAGCCTCGGCTCTGAAGCCAGGCCCTCAGTCTGGCCATCCAAGATTCATTTATAAGCCCATAGAAACACCATTTGGAACTTTTATTGAGCCATTAATAATAAGTGTGCGTGAGATGGAGGAAAAAATCAAGCTGGGGAACTTTGTATGCCAACAGCGCGCCGGTCATAAAACATAAATTCTCTACGCAACGGGTCAACTAGTGACTTGCCTTATCAGGCCCTGTTGGGAGAAAAGTGTTGAACTACGAGGATTAATCATAGATATATTTCACTGTGCCTCGCGGCGGACTAAACAATATCTTTTCAGATGGGCGGCTTTAAAGCAGCTGCCCGTGAAAACAAAACAGGAAGAAAAAAAAAAAAACTCAATGCAGGCTTTTTGGCCGTGATGGACAACGACCAGTAAACTAACGAGTCCAGAGTGAACTGGCCGAGTTCAACTGAGGTTGCTGTGCTGGTTGCTGTGCTGGTTTCCGTGCTGGTTGCCGTGTTCTCAGATGGCAAAAAGTTTGTATCACCAATGAACGCTATTACATAATGTATGGGCTGTTTTTCAATCGCCAACGCTGCTGGTGAATGATGATGTGTCTGTGTTGTGGTGTTTGTCACAGCAAATCGATTCTGTTAATTCCCTGTCAGCTGTGACCATCACACTGAAGCATCTATGCTGCAATGAAGGAGTTAAGACTTGATTGCAGCTGCCCGGCAATGCTGTCAAGCTTTGTGTTGACACTACAATGTTTATGTGTTGCGCTTTTACAGAAGAACATTGTGGAAGGTTATCTCTCTCCTAAACTTGACAGACGGGGATGGCTATAATCAGTGGAACAGAAAAGAGATGGGTTTTAATCCTCCTAAAAATCTCCATTATCCTTTCAGTGGAATAGACCTACGCAGTGTGGAGACAGACTGTCATTGACCTGGGCTTACAGCCATGCCCTACATCCTTGAAAAGCATACAATCCTCCTTTTATGTGTTCCAGAAGCAGATATTTACATCCAGAGATTACCTTTCTACAGTGGTAATGACAACATGCGTCTGGTTTCAGTGTTGAGAAGATTATGAATTAATCAACCTTCCAGGAATTATGGAATCAAATCGCATGCAATGCATGCATATATTATGTGTACATATGCAAACACACACACACACACACACACACACACAGAGAGAGAGAGAGAGTGAAAGAGAGAGACACACACAGACACCAAAAACAACAACAACATGCTTTTACGCAGAAATTCATGCTCACCAAAGCATGTACACAGTCGCACACACAATACTAAAGCATAGAGCATTTAGCTGCACACACATTTAATAAATATACCACGTACAACGCATATTCATATTCAGCACACAATTCAGAGGTTGGCACACAATTCAGTATTTTGGAGAAGTGCCAGGACTATGTCACAAGAGCAGCGGATCCTCCACTGTCACTCTCCACGTCGTCAATGTGTGCTGTTCTGCTACAAATGGGCCCAAACTGAAGATCGAGTAAAAACTGAAAATATCTAATCAAGCCCAAACCAGCATAACCCTCTGCCTGACATGGACTTGATGGCGCTGATTTAAGTTTGGCTTGGCAATCGTGCCCAGCGACGCCGCCCCCACTGCAGCGGGCATTGGCAGACGTCCAGTAGCCAGCAGGGCAGCGTGCCAGGTGAGTAGGGCAGCATGCCAGGAGAGCGCTGGTGCTGAGGCTGTTGCTGACCACCCTATGTGACCCTGATGCTGCTGATGCTGATGCTGACCACCCTATGTGACCCTGATGCTGCTGATGCTGATGCTGACCACCCTACGTGACCCTGATGCTGCTGATGCTGATGCTGATGCTGACCACCCTACGTCTCTGATGCTGCTGATGCTGATGCTGACCACCCTACGTGACCCTGATGCTGCTGATGCTGATGCTGACCACCCTACGTGACCCTGATGCTGCTGCTGCTGCTGATGCTGATGCTGACCACCCTACGTCTCTGATGCTGCTGAAGCTGTTGCTGACCACCCTACGTGACTCTGAGCTCCCGTCCCTTCTCCCGTGCCCTGCAGTCAACACATCTGCAATGGCAGCACACACCCCTCCACGCCCCTCTCCACCCTCTCCATTCTCTCCATCCTCTCCACCCTCTCTAGTCTCCACGCCCCTCTCCACCCTCCACCCCCCTCTCCACCCTCTCTAGTCTCCACGCCCCTCTCCACCCTCCACCCCCCTCTCCACCCTCTCTAGTCTCCACCCAACCTCCACCCCCCTCTCCACCCTCTCCAGTCTCCACACAGGCCGACTCCCTGAGTCCTCTTCCACTCCCCACTAATGCCCTAATCCTCTGCGGATATGCCTGGGAGTCCACTGCACAGGGAGGAGTGGATACAACGGTGGATACAGCCAGTCATTCAGTGGGCGACCTGTTCTGATTACAGTCTTTTCTGAATGCTTAAACACAACTGTGATTCTTATAGCACAATTTCTAAAACTATTTATACTTATAGCAAAACCACTCACTGAGTTCGCAAAACTAAAAGCACAAACACTGCTTTGCACTCAGTTTGCAATTTTGTAACACACACTTTGCACAACTGTAGGCACAATTCACTGCACAGCACTCTTTTTGCGGAACTTTAAACACAATTCATGCTTTACACTCAATTTCCAAATGATCAACACACTCCTAGCAAATCTATACACATGTATTGCTATTATTTTCACTATTTTGCCAACTCTCTGGCACACTTTCTCATGTGAAAACTGTTTTAGATAATTAGTTCACTTTGCAATCAGCCTAAGCACTATAAATATGCCACAGGTAATGTGTACAAAAGAGCAGGAAGAGTGAGAAAAGTAAGAATTAGAAGAGACTGAAGAATAGGACATGGAGGTGAAGAAGAGGAGGAAGAGAATGCGGAGGTAAGAAATGAGAGGGAGAGAATGACAAGAACAAGGAGGTGAAGTTAGAGGAAGAGGACAAGGAGGAGCAAGAGGAGGATAGGGAGGGGGAAGAGGAAGGGTAAGAAGAGAAAGAAATAGCCCTTTTACAGGCAAAAAAATCAGTCTACATGTGGGGATATTGTCATGTCAGGCCTGGGGCATTCCAGAATATATTTTCCGTCGGTGCCTTGGACTAGGACATTGCATGTGATGTAGACGGAATTTTGAGAGAGACGACCCGATGTAGACTGATTTGTTTTGTCTCAGCGAAATGCTATTTTGTGTTTTGACTTGGAAAAACACACTTGTGTTTGTATTGCCGGATGTTGAGGGTTTACAGATGCTGCGTGATGTCTTTGCGCCTGGCAGCGGTGCTTTGCCGGTGCTGTGCCCGAAAATAATTTCAAATCTAAATTGGTCTAGTAAATCCCTTCGTGTTAATTTGCATTGATATTTGTACTCGATGTGAATGTACAGGTTACGAGAAATAATTATAAAAAATCTTGAGTTATTTGATTCACATTTGCAACAACATGCTAGCTGGAATCGCTGGATTACAGCGACTACGCTAAGATAAAGCTAGCCGGGCCGTTTCTAGATTAGGACAATGGCTGGGTCGGCTATAAAACGCTTTGGCTCACTCATCCAACTCTAGGGACTGCGGGGAGTGACCCAATTTCACCTAGGGGTGGCGTATTCCTTTAAGCAATCAGAAAAAACTGTAAAGTTCACCCACCGAGACAGGTCTGTGATTGAGCTATTGATCAGTACCCTCTTCATTTAGTCTATAATGAATAATTCCCCCCAAAAATGATTTCCATCCCTTCAATGGACATTTGGAGGAAAAGACAAAATCAAACCAAATCAAGAGAGCGTGGCAAGGTCTGGAGTGGACAACTGGGGCAGGGACGGAGCTCGTCGTTCAGCCCGTGCCCAGTGCCCTCGGAGAGAAGAGTGCTGTGATATTGAATATAAACGTACATCTGACTGGTAAATTTGGATCTGTGGGTTTGGTGTGAATGCATAAGCAGCCGGTTTGGGAGAGCGAGATATTGGTGTGAAATGAGAGCTTTGTCCGTGTCTCCAGCCTGGATACATGCTGCTCTCTGCGTAGGACTGTGAGAAATGGTGGGGAAATGAGACACTTTCAGATGGACACAAAAGGCCTCAGCCCCAGGCTTCCTGTTGGTAACAACTCTTAAGAACCCATGTCTGTGTGTTGGTGTGTGCGTGTGTGTGTCTGTGTGTTGGTGTGTGTGTGTGTGTGTGTGTGTGTGTGTGTGTGTGTGTGTGTGTGTGTGTGTCTGTGTGTTGGTATGTGTGTGTGTGTGTGTGTGTGTCTGTGTGTTGGTGTGTGTGTGTGTGTGTGTGTGTGTGTCTGTGTGTGTGTGTGTGTGTGTGTGTGTGTATCTGTGTGTGTGTGTGTGTCTGTGTGTTGGTATGTGTGTGTGTGTGTGTGTCTGTGTGTTGGTGTGTGTGTGTGTGTGTGTGTGTGTCTGTGTGTGTGTGTGTGTGTGTGTGTGTGCCTGTGTGTGTGTGTGTGTCTGTGTGTTTGTGTGTGTGTATGTGTGTATCTGTGTGTGTGTGTGTGTGTGTCTGTGTGTTGGTATGTGTGTGTGTGTGTGTGTGTGTGTGTATCTCTGTGTGTGTTTGTGTGTGTGTGTGTCTGTGTGTTGGTGTGTGTGTGTGTGTGTGTACGTCTGTGTTTGTGTGTGTCTCTGTGTGTTGGGTTGGTGTGTGTGTGTGTGTCTCTGTGTGTTGGTGTGTGTGTGTGTGTGTGTCCACCTAGACAAAGGGTAGCCGAGATATCCTGCTGGATCTCATTTGTATTCATGTGTGCTATTGGAGGCATCATTGAAAAGTCACTTGAAAACAATCCTCCTCAAGAGCCATGACAGGAGCAGCTATGGCTCAGTTTCCCTGCTGTCATGAGATTATATACAGCATAGCTCTCCAGTATTGAAAGTGACGATAAAGCTTAAATCAGTGACATCTGATGACCATAAACTATTCCTGTTCTGCAGGTCAGGAAGCCCCTTACATGAAGAACAATCTTCAGCACGGTACAAATGTAGTGCTAAATTCCTCTAAAACTTGCGGGATGGATAGATTGCTGGGATGAAACAGTGGGCTCTCACAGGCCCTTGCTGGAGACCAGGGCAGACTGCGGAAACAGAGGGGTGCGCCGGAGCGTACCAAGTGGAACGGCAGCACTTTTTTATGAGTTTCATATAAAACCCCCCGTGACAGTTTAATCCCTCGCCCATCCCACCCACATCACATCACACAGACAGCACCCATCGGCAACCACAGGTAAACAGAGGCCCTGCGGAGAGCTTCATCACACGCTGCAGAGAGCCTGCATGCTATTGTGTGGGATCAGACGCAAGCTAAAGCAGACGGGATCAGACGCGTGCTAAAGGCTAAAGCAGACGGGATCAGACGCGTGCTAAAGGCTAAAGCAGATGGGATCAGACGCGTGCTAAAGCAGACGGGATCAGACGCGTGCTAAAGCAGACGGGATCAGACACGTGCTAAAGGCTAAAGCAGACGGGATCAGACGTGTGCTAAAGGCTAAAGCAGACGGGATCAGACGCGTGCTAAAGCAGACGGGATCAGACATGTGCTAAAGGCTAAAGTAGATGGGATCAGACCCGTGCTAAAGCAGACGGGATCAGACCCGTGCTAAAGCAGACGGGATCAGACGCGTGCTAAAGGCTAAAGCAGACGGGATCAGACCCGTGCTAAAGCAGACGGGATCAGACACGTGCTAAAGGCTAAAGCAGACGGGATCAGACGCGTGCTAAAGCAGACGGGATCAGACACGTGCTAAAGGCTAAAGCAGACGGGATCAGACGCGTGCTAAAGGCTAAAGCACATGGGATCAGACGCGTGCTAAAGCAGACGGGATCAGACGCGTGCTGAAGCAGACGATTAATATCAGTAGCAGCACTGGAGACTGAGTTTGTCACGAAGGATTCCAAACTGTTCAGGAGACCGGTCCCTGGCAAATGTAGCTTGATCTTAAAGCTTCAAGAAATGTTGCAATAATGCAATAACTAAATCTGGAACCCATCTGTGGCACATCTACTGTGACAAGTGTCCATTGATATCAGCTCAATTCCTGTCACATCTTTTCAATCCATAACATGTTTTTTTCCCTTTTCTTTCTTTCTGATTATGTTGTGTGCATGCAGAGCTCACTAAGTTATTAAGTGACTAAAAAGGTATTGGGTTAAAAAGGTGGGTTTGTGGACTAATGTGAAAAAAACACACACACACAAAAAAACTAATGTTACTATGTTATTATAATTAGTATGGGAATGTTGGAAATAGCTGACTAATCTGAAAAAAAAAACAACCACAAATGTTACTATATAAATTATGTTATAATAAATAGGTGCTTTCTATAGAAATGGTTTATTTTCTAATGTTATTCCCCATATGTTACTCCGATTCCGTGTGTGTCCTCACTTTTGGACCTTTGTCCTAACTTTTGGGCACAAGTGTCCTCATTTTCAGAGTCATGGCGGTGGTCACCCTAACCAGTGCTGACTTGGGCAAATATCTTCTTTTATGAGTCCATGCAGCAGACGATGCTAAAGAGTAAAGAGCATCAGAGTCCTCCTGGGCTTTCACCAACTGAGATAGCTATTCCCACAAACTGAGCTTTCACTGAGAGTGGTCATAACCTGCTCAACGTCTCTTTTAGTGTGCTGGATCCGCCTGCATTTAAAGCTTTCGAACATGATCTTCAGCCTAACCTTGCAGCGGAAGATGGAGGAGACTGCACTGTGCTGTGCTGACAGAGAGGAGAAATCTGATAGATGCTTTCACAGAGCACTAGGAGTCTATGTTTGCTCTCATCTTGTCACAGCCTGTTCTGGCCACACCAGAAGAAGAGCTTGGTCTCAAGCTTTCTTATCCAGACATGAGACTAGTGCCTGTGATTTAGCTCACCTTGTTTTGTCATTTGGATGACTGCTAATTGATTATTGCTTAACTAATCTCAGGAGGATGACACTGCGGAAATGCACTGACACATTATTCATAGCTAATCAGTCTCCAATCCATCCCCCTTCTTGCTGCAAATAAGGGTAACAAACCCTCTCATTGTGTATATTATTAATTGGACAGCTAATACAAACGTGAGAACAAATTAGCGATACCCAAGCATGTGAAGCAACCATGATCATGATCTGATGTGACACTATCACACTCATTTTCATCGTTAATATATAATTGAGTGCAGAAGTACAAAACACATTTGGGCTTCATTGCACCACAATAAGCTCCTCTGCACAAGCATGACAGGATTTGCCTCAAGAACATATTAACTTCCTCAGTTTAGAGCTTCATTATTTCAGCTGGTTTGAACAGACGCAGACTGACTTTGAATGTTTACTGCTTTGTCACTGTTCATCCTGTGTTTCCATCCATAACTTTTACACTACATAGCATCCCCCCAGTTAGCACAACAGAGCTGTCACTATGGGCTACACAGCACCTGGCTGGGTTTGAACTTTGAACACTGTAGGGGTTGCCCTGTTATTTTCTGACCATGTGCATTTACCATAAACCTAAAAGCAAACGCTTGGAGTGCAGAGTGGTCAACAGGTTCACAGATATTGTTTTTCCTTCGTTTGAAAGAGCATTGTGTGCTGTGCTGTGCTGTGAGCACTATTCTCTGATCATGCGTAATATGAGTGAGTTTGTCACCCTAATTTACTGTAATGTGGGAGATGGATGGCAGCCTGAAACGCTGCATTGTTTGTGTCAGCATATTGGTCACCCATCGGCCCGTTTGAAAACAATTTAGCGCTAATGAAATTAGCATTCCTCTCACGGGGCAAAACAAGGTGAATTGGAAAGGCAAGGCCGATGCTTCGGCCATGCTATATGGCACAGCCTTATGCTAAAGCAGCTACATGATTTTGTAGTTCACAGAGCATATCACAAATTTACCTTCAAACAATAATTTATTTGTGATGCATCCTGCAGCCCGTTGAAAACACTGTTTATCTGTTTATTCAAGGGCACGAACAAAAAGATGACTTTTCATGTTTTATTCGGAGCCGAATCCTTCTTTCACAAAAGCCCTTTTAACAGCGGGAGGAAAAGAGGTCCTTGCGCACAGCACAGTTCCCTGTATGTGTGTGTGTGTGTGTGTGTGTGTGTGTGTGTGTGTGTGTGTGTGTGTGTGTGTCCTTTCTTTCTCTAGTGCTGTTTTAGGCGGCCTTCGTCAAGGTCCAGCTTAGCTCCTGAAGGAGGAGAAATCTGTGCGGTTGGGGGGGGGTTTGGGGGGTTGTGCAAACTGACTGACCCCCCCCCCCCCCCCCCCCTTTCTTTTTCAGTTTGTATCCTGAATCCTGTCCGTATTTCTCCACAGGCCTCATGTATGAAATTCAAAACACTCCTACCATGGGCAACCCCCCCCCCCCCCCCCCGCCCTTAAACTCCCACCATGGGCAAGCCCCCTCCTGCCCTTAAACTCCCAAACTCCCACCATGGGCAAACCCCCTCCTGCCCTTAAACTCCCAAACTCCCACCATGGGCAACCCCCCCCACCCCCTGCCCTTAAACTCCCACCATGGGCAACCCCCACCCCCACCCCACCCCACCCCGCCCTTAAACTTTGAAATACACTATAAGATCCCAGAGCCTATTTCAGCACTTCAAAAAGCCAGTATGCTTTTAACCCATGTGAAGGTGTTATAATGTCATCATATATACAAAAAGCGTGCGCGCGCACACACACACACACGCACACACACAAAGAAACACACAGACACAAAATGAGATGAAAAAGCTTTCAGATTCAGGGCATGCATGACTCAAATAAATCATTTTTTGAGAAGAAGCTGCACAAAAGAGGAGAAAAAAAGAAATTGGGGTCGTCTGATAAAGGTTCATTAGTCATCAAAAAACCATCACGGACAGCAGAGATATTAAATTTGCCAAAACTCCCCCAAACACCTAGAGCCTTAACAGAACGACACATGGGACATCTATCTATTTATCCTAATCAACGGACCTGAGACAGTTATTTATCTCTGCAGGCGGAACAGGCTGAGCCCTCTCAGGTGATGCAGTGAGATATCAGGACAGCGCCTCGGCCCATCCATCATTCCTGCGTCGGCTGAACAGACAGGCAGACAGGCAGGCATCTCCGAGTCCGCACGGAGATAAAGGAAACGCAGACGCTCCGCGCCTATGATGCTGAGCTATTGATCCATGTTACTTTGCCTGTCAAAGGAGCGGATACAGGTAGCGCTGTTGCTGTGTATGTAAGTAACCGTGTAAGTAGGGATGAAAGAAGGGAGGGGGGGGGGGGGGGGGCAGGAGGGGTGGGGGGCGGGGTGGTGGTGGTCAGGATGCATTATCGCATGTGTATAATATGAGGAGTTGATTCTGCCAGCCAGTAAAAGAGAGAGGATTGTCGGTATACCGTGATGCCTCCAACGCATGAAAACAAACAAGGCAGAGAACGAGAAAGAGAGAGAGAGGGAGAGAGAGAGAGAGAGAGAGAGAGAGAGAGAGAGAGAGAGAGAGAATATGACAAGTCCCTGTGGATTGCAGCCAGTCAACAGCTCTTCCTCTACAAAGCACCTTGTATTCACTGGAGAGACACAAAAGGCCTTTTGAAAAATGTAGGAAGCATTGCATTTTTTTCAAGCATGTTCTATTTCGAATATGTGCTTTAGGACACAGGTACTCTTATTTGGAGTGCGTATCACATACTCACACACAATGACTGATGCAACAGAGAGTCTTTGAAAGAATTTCCTGAGTTACGCTAATCTTAAAGTTTAGACAGATATACAAACTCCTTATTTACATTCATTTCACCTGTCACACTTTTGCCGTCTGACACAAAATGCAAACAAAAAGAGACGCCATGCTTCACTACTACACCTCAGCTTCCTGAAGAGTAGCAACTAGAGCAGCCAAGGACACCAGGATCAACAACATCATCAGTTTGTACCCAAACAACAAACAACCTGACGAAAAAATGTATAAATGTCCTGTGGTGCAGCACTCTTTGGTTAAATAAAAAACATCTGCTAAATGACTAAGAATAATGCAAATGCTCTGATGTCGACGTATAGCAACCGTCCTTAAGACTACTGTACTGCTGCTGGAAACAGCTGACAGGCTACGCCTCGCATGACTCAGGGGCCGTTTACACGACACCGCCGGGTGGATTTTCTCTTACCGCTTTCACACCTTTAACGACACCGGCAAGAAAAAACCTCGCGTGTACACACAGAGGTGTAACTGACTAAATATGCTGTAGTGCATATGCCAGACCAGTCGATGGCGACGCTGTGCAGAAGCTTCATGATCATTTCGCGTGAATCGCGTAGAAGAAAACATTGTTGAAACAGTTTGTTAAGCCAGAGAATGTCTAATAAGGGCTCTGGTTAAGCAGTCGCATGAAATAAGGAGACTACAGACAATTCGGTTTTCAATTCAACTGTTAAACTAATAAAGTTCATTTTCAAGGTATGTGACTGCTATGTGAAATTTCAAATGCTTAGCCTACGCATTGCATTAGGTCTGAGCACCACTGGAGAAAACATTAGCATGCAGTAAGTTAAGCATGCAGGAATAAGTTAAGCTAACGTGTGCTTCTAACTTAGCCACTAAAGGCTGATAGGCTACATTGTGCACATAAATCATGACAGGGGAAAGAAAAACATTTTAATATGATAAATAAATGGTTTGGTTTGTTTTGACAAGCAGCATGTCAGGTGGAGTGCCGTGGCTGAGTTGAGAGGTGGGGTTATGTCGTCATGAAGTTGCCGGCTTCACACCTTAACCAGTGGTTTCCACTTCGGAAGCCGGTTTCAAAAGCTATCAGTTTCAGTCTCCTAAACTAAAGCGTCGTGTACATGCAAGGCGTAACCGTTAACAAAACCTAACCGGTTTCACAAAAACCGGCGTTGTGTAAACGGCACCTCATGGACCTCGCCGAGTGCCAGGGGCCTCTCACCGGGCGTCCAAGCCCTACACCCCCCGAGAGCCGAGAGGGGCCTTCATTACAGACATTAAAAAGGAGACAATCCTCCTGCCCGCGCGCTGATGAAATGAAGCCCAAGCAGGCAGATGAAAGCGGCCAGCAGATCTGCCCTTGCCCAGCGGGATCCAGCTGCCCTTTTTTTTCATTATTGACGCGGACGGACGGGCCAAACGCACGCCACCCCTTCAGCCCCACCAGTGCTCCAGCATGCTGAGCCAATGCTCTTTCATCTGGGGCGGAGCGGGAGTGGGTGGTGGCGGGTGGAGGAGGTGGTGGTGGTTGGGGTTAGAGGGGTGAGGGGTGGTGCAGGGGGGCTGTTTATAATCAGAGCTCCCGTGCGTCCCCTCCTCAGAAAAGGGGAAGGGGGTGGGAGGGGAACCTCTGGCCCCCGAGCGCTTACTCCTTTTATGAGCACGGCC
>NC_055973.1:31278020-31323020 GCF_018492685.1 Alosa sapidissima | reverse complement strand
ACACACACACACACACACACACACACACACACACATACACTTGGCTTAAGTTTGTTTAGGATTCTTATGATACGACGAGAAGGTGAAAAGGAAATTGGTGGTGGTTACAAAAAATGGTGAATTTAAACTTGAGTGCAAAAAAGCAATATTTGTTATGCATCAAGGCCTCCAAACAGACACCACCTACCCCTCAAAACAGACACCAGCTTCCCCTCCAACTCATCTGCTGTCTGTGATTGCCATGTGATTGATTTCTATGTGATTGCCATGTGATTGGTTAGCCTGGAAACCAAAACCAAACCTGACTTCGCAGAGAGTCTGGCCTAGATCCATAGGCGTACGTTTATTTCCGGGTGGGAGGGCACAGTTTAAGGTTTAAAATCATTGGAGTTCCTTTGAACCGCTTTGAACCAATCACTAATAACCGGCGTTTCGTCATACAGAGAAGTTTCTCTGCAGCACGCCCATAACAAGCACGGGTGCATCTTATCAGCAAACAATCATACGTTTCATCTGCGTAACTCTCGCCAAAATGCATCATATAGTGTTTTGTGAATGTACCCAAGTCAAACTTTCATGTAAATGCATAAGTACGTCCAAAGCGCCACTTTTAAGCTTGTATGTGTTGTCGTTTTCGGGTGAAATTACCTTTTGAATGGGATTCCTATAGGGCCACTACTTTTTTTGATACAATCGCGTCAAAATCGCTATTTTTATTGTTTAACACTATGAAGGCTCGACACAACATGAAACTTTGATCGGAGTATAATCAGTGTCTCTACACATGAATTCGAGCATTGAGAACATTGTTGGTGTACACAGAGTTTACTAAAAGAGAGGTTTTGAACAACTCACTTGTTTTTTTTGCTCGCTGCCATCTTGCCATCTTGAGTGAGTTGTCCAAAATCTTTCTTTTTAGTAAACTATGTGTACACGAACAATGTTCTTAATGCTCGAGTTCATATGTAGAGACACTGATAATGCTTCGATCAAAGTTTCAAGTTATGTGAGCCTTCTTAGTGTTTGAAAAAAAGTGATTTTGACGTGACCATGTAGCCTACTAAACTACAGTTTGACTCGGGTACGTTCGTAGCCTTTTTAAGTGACAAAATCTATGACTAAAGTTTAGCTGACGATATAACATCCTACTCCACTGTGACTTTGTTCGTGTCACTCCTGTTAATAGGCCAAACTATTATTCACATTTGCTCAAAGATTTCATAAGTAAGCCCTTTTCGCTCCCTACGTTGATGTATTTCAAGCGATCTGCTTCGGGGGCGGGGACATAGTAATTGAAACACCATGCCTGGGTACGTAATCGCTCTCAGGGACGCCCTCTGTTCGCTGGTTGGTCCAAAGATTGTTAAGGCGGAGTCGGCTGCCCAACTGCCGAAGTAAACGAGCGCGAATCAACCTATTCCAGACGGAGTACTGTAGGGAAAAGAAATCGACCGGAAGTACATAGACAGGCCAAGGCCAGGCTAGTGATTGGTTGCCATGTGATGATTTCCATGTGATTGATTGCCATGTGATGATTTCCATGTGATTGATTGCCATGTGATTGTTTGCCATGTGATTGCCATGTGATTGATTGCCATGTGATGATTTCCATGTGATTGATTGCCATGTGATGATTTCCATGTGATTGATTGCCATGTGATTGATTGCCATGTGATTGCCATGTGATTTCCATGTCGTGGTTGATTGCCATGTGATTGATTGCCATGTGATTTCCATGTGATTGATTGCAATGTGATTGATTGCCATGTGATTTCCATGTGATTGATTGCCATGTGATTGCCATGTGATTGCCAGTGAGAGCCATGCTACACCATTCTGACAGAACTGAGTTCATTTTCTAGCATCATAAATGTATTTACTTAAACACACAACAGATGCCTTCACACGTCCCAACACACATCAGATGCCTTCACACGTCCCAACACACATCAGATACCTTCACACGTCCCAACACACATCAGATGCCTTTACACGTCCCAACACACATCAGATCCCTTCACACGTCCCAACACGCATCTGATGCCTTCACACGTCCCAACACGCATCAGATGCCTTCACACGTCCCAACACACATCTGATGCCTTCACACGTCCCAACACACATCTGATACCTTCACATAAGTATAATAAGTCCCAACACACATCTGATGCCTTCACACGTCCCAACACACATCAGGTGCCTTCAGACGTCCCAACACACATCTGATACCTTCACACGTCCCAACACACATCTGATACCTTCACACGTCCCAACACATATGATGCCTTCACACGTCCCAACACACATCAGATGCCTTCACATGTCCCAACACACACAGATACCTTCACACGTCCCAACACACATCAGATACCTTCACACATCCCAACACACATCAGATACTGTACCTTCACACGTCCCAACACACATCAGATGCCTTTACACGTCCCAACACACATCAGATGCCTTCACACGTCCCAACACGCATCTAATACCTTCACACGTCCCAACACACATCAGATGGTACCTTCACATATTCAGAGTCTCCTGCCCCCCCCCCCCCTTCTATGAGCCCTATCTATCTTTCTCTCCAGGATGAAGCCCTGGCTCAGCAGCAGTGGAGAGGCCCCAGAGTGACTTGCGAGCCCCATCAGGCTGCTCTGCTCTGGGGAGGAGGGGAGGTCTGAGCCCTACCATCCCACGCGGAGGGGAAGGAGGCATGATCTGTTGTCATTCACACACACACACACACACACACACACACACAGGTCTGTCAGCACATGATGAATGAGGCTATGTGCCGACTGAGTGTATTACGTACCGAGAGAAGATGGGAGAAATGTGCTGCGTTGCAAGAGTGTGTGTGTGTGTGTGTGTGTGTGTGTGTGTGTGTGTGTGCGTGCGTAAGAGAGAGAGAGAGAGTTGGTGTGTGTGTGTGTGTGGGTGGGTCGTGGGTGGGTGAGGATGGAGGGGGGTAAAGTTGTCTCGAGGACCCTCCGCTGTTAAGGAAATAGGAAACGGTATCAGCCAACGCCTTGGGTACCAACTGACTGGATCCATCCAGACTTAACTTTGATAAATGGCACCTTCTCTGCGGCTTTCAGTCAGAGAGATGGCAGCTCTCAAGCAACGGTAATGTAATAAGCATCTAACCAAGGGAGTTGAGAAAGACAGAGAGATAGAGAGGAAGAGAGAGCGGGAGAGGGAGAGAGAGACAGACTGGGAGGGAGGAAACTGACAAGCCTATATTAGTCTTCAGATGTGGCAGACTAACTTTTAGAAGGGACTTGAGCAACTGTCGAGGATCCGCAGACAGCTGAAAGGTTTGCATAACCCCCCAAACACGACATGACACTCGCATACGATAAAATAATCTGCAGTTTAATTCATCTGACAGCTTGGCATGTCACGGGGAAAGATCTAGGAAGACAGAAAACAAAGCCTCCACTTATCTGGCAGCCAGGCAGAGCATAGGTAAACTAATCCCAACCTCGGCCGCTGTCCCAGCATGCCCCCTGCTACTGGCTGTACCCTCCATTATAAGATCAATTTGTAATTATGGTCTCCATTGCCTTAACCTGCATCTCTATCACCTTCCATTAGCGAGCAATCAGACGTGCTGGCTTCACCACGGAGCCAAAGCTGCAGCCAGACAACATGTACAAGGTTCAAAATTAAAATCAGCTAATATGTGTGTGTGTGTGTGTGCGTGTGGGGGTGTGTGTGCGTGTGCCAGTGTGTGTGTGTGTGTGTGTGAGCGTGCCAGTTGTTATTTCATCAAATTGATTGCAAATGCTGTCCTTTACAAATAACAGAAATATGAAAAACCCAACTGTCACTGCTCACTGTCATATTGCAATAAACAAATGGCAAAGCAGTAGGTGGCCAACAGAAAATATCTGATAGAGCTTTAGCTTATTGTGTTTTAAAATCACTGTTCTGTCTGATAGAGCTCCAGCTTATTGTGTTTTAAAATCACTGTTCTGTCTGATAGAGCTCCAGCTTATTGTGTTTTAAAATCACTGTTCTGTCTGATAGAGCTTCAGTTTAAATCACTGTGCTGTATGATAGAGCTCCAGTTTAAATCACTGTGCTGTCTGATAGAGCTCCAGTTTAAATCACTGTGCTGTCTGATAGAGCTCAAGTTTAAATCACTGTTCTGTCTGATAGAGCTCCAGTTTAAATCACTGTGCTGTCTGATAGAGCTCCAGTTTATTGTTTTAAAATCACTGTGCTGTATGAAACCTCAGACAAAGTTTTGTGTTTAGAGGCTCTGCCATCTCCACAGACAGCATGTTTTCATCCATCTAAACTATAGTTCTCATCCAGACTGTATGGTTTGTGCCTTCTAAACTATAGCTCTCATCCAGACTGTATGGTTTGTGCCATCTCTCATGAACAACACAGTGGGAAGCAGGTGTCGTGCCTGCAGAACCCTACATGTAAGTCATTGAATATCACTCTCTCTCTCTCTCTCTCTCTCTCTCTGTGAGTGTGTGTGTGTGTGTGTGTGAGTGTGTGAGTGTGTGTGTGTGTGTGTGTGTGTGTGTGTGTGTGAGTGTGTGTGTGATCGGGGGAATGTGACACCCACCACATTGACCTTAGAGACGAGCAGAAGGGCTCTCCTCATCTCCATAGTTATAAATCATTCATCGCCTCCCCAAAAGATTGCTCATCACATTCAAAATGATAGCTCAAGGAGACCTTCCAGTTCATGTTTTAATCTCCTCAGGCACGCCCATGTCTTTGTATCAACCCCACCATTACCTCCCTTTACTCTCCAGCTGTTCCAACAAACAAACAAACCAACTCCGTACATGTGAGCCGTTTGCACTGAGCTGCAGTCGGCCCTTTAACGTGGACTGAAAGGTACAGTCTGTGATCCTGGCGAAAGGTTGTTGATCAATGAGCTCAAAGGTACAGCCCTACCTTTAATGCACCAGAAGTAACTTGTTGATCAGCTCGAATAGTGCACAGCTTGGACCAAGCCATGTTGTTTGTTTTCATTTACAGAAGCAGGAATGTGTACAAACATTTGCCTTTTATTTACACACACCCACTCGCGCACACACACACACACACACCCACACACAGAGAGAGAGAGAGAAAGAGAGAGAGAGAGCTTGAGATCTAAGGAGCAACTTTGCTGACTTTGCTGGGGGGAAGTGCACTGGTTACGGACTGCAGACTGCTCCTCTGACAGGCGTGAGACACACACACACACACACACAGAGAGAGAGAGAGAGTTACGGACTGCAGACTGCTCCTCTGACAGGCCTGAGACCAAACCAACACCAATTAAAACACTTGAGATGGAAACGACAAAAACAAGAGCCATGCTTATTCTGTGTCACGACACGCCAGTCAGTGCTTCGGACGAGACGAGACGAGACGAGACGAAGGCGATGAGAGGCCGCTGCTCGTGGACCCTGAGCTGGTAATTAAGGCTGACATGTCTGACCGTGTCACACCTGGGCGACTTCCTAAGCAATTAGCAGCACTGCATCACCAATAAGCCAACGACTCCAGCACACACACACACACGCACGCGGCTACCTATGCACACCTCCAGCACACACACACACGCATGCGGCTACCTATGCACACCTCCAGCACACACACACACGCATGCGGCTACCTATGCACACCTCCAGCACACACACATACTGTACACACGCATGCGGCTGCCTATGCACACCTCCAGCACACACATATACGCACACACGCATGCGGCTACCTATGCACACCTCCAGCACACACATATATACACACACGCATGCGGCTACCTATGCACACCTCCAGCACACACACATACGCATGCGGCTACCTATGCACACACATACACACACACACGCATGCGGCTACCTATGCACACCTCCAGCACACACACACACGCATGCGGCTACCTATGCACACCTCCAGCACACACATATACACACACACGCATGCGGCTACCTATGCACACCTCCAGCACACACATATACACACACACGCATGCGGCTACCTATGCACACCTCCAGCACACACATATACGCACACACGCATGCGGCTACCTATGCACACCTCCAGCACACACACATACTGTACACACGCATGCGGCTACCTATGCACACCTCCAGCACACACACATACGCACACACGGATGCACACACGCCGCACAATCACACACGTGCACGCACACACACACACACACACACACACACACACACACACACACACAAGCCTTGCCTGTGTTGTACCACTCAATTGCGTGTGTATTACATAAGCCTGTGGGGGTTGTGCAACCATGCAAAACCATGAGCGCGCCCTGCCCCCAGAGAGTGACAGTACTGCGAGAGCGCTCCCCCCCTCCTGCCCTCTCTGTCACTCTCGGTGTGATCAAAGCCCAAACTGACCAGGAGGCCGACACTCCGACAGGCAGCTTTTTGCTCTGCCAATCCTGCAAGGATGTCAGAGTCGGGCTGATTATTTCGGTGGCCAAACGGTGAGCCCTGCCCAGTCCACTGTACACAGTCAGCTTCTCTGTGCATTCCTTCTGTGCCTTCTGTGAGTGCATGTGTGTGTACATAAACTCCGAGTGTGTGATTGCATGTCTGATTATGTCTGTGTGAATATTTACAGTCTGTGTGGATGAAAGAGATGTGAGCATGTGTGAGAGTTTATGTTACTATGAATAATCTATGAATAATCTAACAATAATCTATGAATAATCATGAAAATAAACGTGTGTAAAAGTGTGTGTTTAATATTGTGTGTGTGTGTGTGTGTGCGTGTGTGTGTTTGTGTCCATGCATATGTACAATGTCTGACACCTCGACACACTGATTTGTAGCAGGGGTGTGTGTTTCACAAAGATCAGGATGCAGGAGGATTTGTGCAGAGAGCACTGATTAAGACTTGGAGACAATGAGGAATGGAAGTGCTGCGGATCAGCTGAGCGCGACAGGATCTGTCCCCTTGCCAGTCAACTCAGCAGCTGTGAAGGAAATGAGTCGTGTGTGTGAGATGTGACTCCTCTCCTCTCCCTTATCTCACCCTTTGAGCCGTGCCCCCCCCCCCCCTGTCACAAACCCATTTATCATATTTTGTTTTGTGTGCGGCAGCTCACTGGAATGTTTTTAATTGCAGACTGCTTTGTCTTGTTGCCGTGGGTTACAAAAGCCTCTGACGTGGTTAGCATGGACTGAATCGGTGCTAGGTTTGGCCTGGTGTTTTGAACCTGTTTCTCATACACACACACACCTTTCCATGTAGCTACTGTATACACAAGTGCAAGAACAGTACATGCACACACACACCAACATACTGACATGTGAATGCACACGCTTGGTATGTGTGTATATTTACATATACACATAAATACACTTGTAAACACAAGCACACTCGCTGGCACGGGGAGAAACCCAAGCTCCATCTTTGGGCTCATACGCGCTTTCTTCCGAGCAATCAAAAGTGATTGACACAACAGGATGTTGACAGCATGAGCTGCGCTCAGTGAGAGCGGCTAGCGCGCTCTGCATCCCGATGAGAGCAGGTCCGGGCGGGGAGGGGAGGGGAGTGGACGCCAGCATGGAATCTGGGACAAGCCTAGCGGTGATGAATGAAAGCCGCCACACATTGGTTAATGGAGAGGAGGTCAACGCTTTGATTAGCCAATAAAGAAAGTTGAAAAAATCACGGGGAGCAACAGCATTTTTCAGACGGAGAGAGCTTCCATTATGAGAGCTTCCCGCCTCTGGATGATGTGAGCATTTGAGACTCAAACTCTCAAGAAACAACAGGACCTATTGGCTTCCAGAGTATATCTCAAAGGGTTGATAACACTTAAAAAGTCCCAGTGGGTATTAAAAACCATGTTCTTCACCAAAAAAGAAAAAAAAATCCAATTTCCCCTCGTAACATTTTGATGCGTGAAAATT
Source organism: Alosa sapidissima (assembly GCF_018492685.1). NCBI lineage: Eukaryota > Metazoa > Chordata > Actinopteri > Clupeiformes > Clupeidae > Alosa > Alosa sapidissima. The sequence goes on along the minus strand of NC_055973.1, from coordinate 31,315,104 downwards.
GGTAAGATCACAAAGAATCTGATAATATTTTTTATTTTTTTAAATCCAAATCCTCGCTCTCTCTCTCTCTCTCTCTCTCTCTCTCTCTCTCTCAAGCTTTCCAGATATATTACATTTTTATCATCTCGATCACTCTTGGAGATCACTCTGCCTACCCGAGTTTTTGACGTTTCAAAAAAAAAAAAAACCTGGTGACATTTTACACACGACTGTCTCCTCCTCCTCTTCCTGTTTGCATACCAATGGCCGGAGCTGTCGTCTGCTCAGGCCTTCTGGACATGCGGCTGCTGTCTCTCCCAGACAAAAGCGCCATATTGCCGGCTTGTCTGGCCCTCTGCGTTTTAATGGTGACGCCGTTGTTTACTTCCCCGAGCGCTCACGAGCATGTCGCCGCTTGTAAAACACGAGGAGTCGCGTCGGCAAGCGATGTCGCCACAGCTCAAGGTGTGTTCCTTGACCGTCACTTCAGTGAGTCGTGTCACACCAACAAATTATATCCTCACTGGAAGGGTGTGTGGGGAGGAGAGCTTGCGTAGCTCTAGGTTAAACAGCTGGGGGCGGGGGCTTGAATTTGCAGTGCTCCGGGTGGGGAGAGCACCAAGGTCAACAGGGCTGTCCAATTAAGCAGCTCGCCGAAGCCGCCCCTGTCCCCGGCCGGGCACCTTTAAAGAGAGCTAAAGGTGGGATGTAGACGCCGCTTGTAAAGGTCGCCCGCTACGCTTCTAATGAACCGCAAGCGCAAAAACAGCCCTCAGATGACAGCGACGGATAACTCTTCTTTTCCTTCATCTCAATTCAAACAGGGCTTGGTCTCTGTTGAGCTGTCTGTTTTTTACTGTTACGCACATAATGTGGAATTATTTGTTTGCTTGCGCACAGATGCAAAAATAATACATGTGAGTGAGGAGCTCCTGCGACTCAAAGCTATCATCAGAGCTCACACATTATGCCCAACGAGAGTGCATCAATCATACAGCTCTATTATCTGCTCCAGGCTTGTGATATCTGCCTGTGTGAGGCACATTGAAGGGGCTGTATTCAATTAACTTTACTGTAATATATTCAAACACACGATTTTCTGTCACATCCTACCGCCGAAGACACTATAGTGTTTTCCTGTGGAAGTCGGAGAAAAAAAGGTCAAGTAAAGATGAAGCAACACATCTGCTTACGGTGGAGGTAAACGGCCTCGCAAATACTCTGAATCAGGCAACATTGATTGTCTGTGTATTGACCTGAATTGTGGCTCCTGCAGCCGGACTCCCAGAGGAAGATGGGACAGAGAGAGAGAGTGAGAGAAAGAGGGAGAGAGTGAGAAAGAGAAAAAGAGAGTGAGAGAAAGAGGGAGAAAAAGTAATAGTGGAGAGGATCAGCACAGAATAAAGGCACAGACACAAACAGAATGGAACACAGAGGAGGAAGAGAGAGAGAGAATGGAACAGAGAGAAGAGAGAGAGAGAGAGAGAGAATGGAACACAGAGGAGAGGAAGAAGAGAGAGAATGGAACAGAGAGGAGAGAAAGGAGAGAGAGAATGGAACAGAGAGGAGAGGAAGAAGAGAGAGAGAGAGAGAATGGAAAAATACAGAAAAGAGCGATCAAATTCTGGAAACACCTGAAAAGTAGTGACCCCTGCTCATTCCATTATAAAGCCCTTCAGTACCAGGAGATGAACAAAGAAAAATGTCCCCTAACTAAGCTGGTCCTGAGTTTGATCTCATCAGACCACTCCACACACACGAATGCCCCACTGACACCGCAGAATCTGAATCACAAAGCAACTGAAATTAGGATAAACCAAATTACAAAAACTATTAAACAAAATTACATAATCCACTGGAAGAATCAAACAAAAAATCAAAGTAAAATGCAATTCTATTTGGCCTTAAACAGAGAATATCAGCTAGCACCCTACCTGACACACATTCAAGACAAAAACCTGAGAACCACACTGACAAAGTACAGACTCAGTGAACATAGCCTGGCAATAGAAATGGGAAGGCACAGACAAACATGGCTGCCGAAAGATACTAGACTGTGCCACCACTGTGACCTAGACTAGAAAAACCGCACTCTCAAGTATATTCTCTTTACTTATTTATTAATGCCATGTCCACAGACGCGTTTCGGCCTAAGCCATCGTCAGTGTGTAGTGTGACTACCAACATGAATGCTTTTTATCATTGAAGGGGCAAAGGGTTACAGGTGAACACATGAGGTCATCAGGTGAGCTGCACCCAAGGGTGCGCTGCACCAACAGTTGTACAACATATTTGCACACAAAAGACACAATACATCAGACTATAGTAAATAGACACATGCAAACCCTATCAAACAGTTGCCAAATTAAACAGCATAGATTGATTAAAGAAAAATGGAAAATAAAATAAATAATAATATAATAATAACCTAAATCCAATTGATTGACACATTATATAGGCTAAACAAAAAATGCAAACATGCAAAAATAGGATGATGGTGGCAACAGTGCACCCATCTTCTCAGCCCCTTCTCTGGCATCCTACGTGTTAATGCATTAATCAGCACACCACCACATAGGTTATACATTACATACAGCTCAGTGAATAGATATGCATTACACAAAGGTCATAGAAACTCACAAGAAGCAATTTAAAACCAGTGCATGTAACTCTAATAACCATACTACTGTTTACTGCTCAGTACATACAGTGCATGTAACTCTAATAACCATACTACTGCCTACTGCTCAGTACATACAGTGCATGTAACTCTAATAACCATACTACTGCCTACTGCTCAGTACATACAGTGCATGTAACTCTAATAACCATACTACTGTCTACTGCTCAGTACATACAGTGCATGCAACTCTAATAACCATACTACTGTCTACTGCTCAGTACATACAGTGCATGCAACTCTAATAACCATACTACTGTCTACTGCTCAGTACATACAGTGCATGTAACTCTAATAACCATACTACTGTCTACTGCTCAGTACCTACAGTGCATGCAACTCTAATAACCATACTACTGTCTACTGCTCAGTACATACAGTGCATGTAACTCTAATAACCATAATACTGTCTACTGCTCAGTACATACAGTGCATGTAACTCTAATAACCATACTACTGTCTCCTGCTCAGTACATACTGTACAGTGCATGTAACTCTAATAACCATACTACTGTCTACTGCTCAGTACATACAGTGCATGTAACTCTAATAACCATACTACTGTCTACTGCTCAGTACATACAGTGCATGCAACTCTAATAACCATACTACTGTCTCCTGCTCAGTACATACAGTGCATGTAACTCTAATAACCATACTACTGTCTACTGCTCAGCCAGCTCTTTAGGGATGACTTAAAATGATCAGTATTGTCTGTTGTCAGTCACACTACACACTGACGATGACTTAGGCCGAAACGCGTCTGTGGACATGGCATTAATAAATAAGTAAAGAGAATATACTTGAGAGTGCGGTTTTTCTATTCTAAGTTGTCACCTCTTAACTCCCGAAATTGTTGTGAGAGTTGAAGTTGAGCGCGCCTGTTCTCACAACCACTGTGACCTAAACACAGTAGATAGAGATACGTACACTTCCTGACACAGTACACAAAATATGTTAACATTAGGAGAACTGAATAAGAGATGAATAATGTCCTCCCTGAATTCCTGCAAGCGAGCGATGAGGAGAGGCTTTCATTCCTCACTGGAGAGAAAGAGAAATGCCTCCTCCTTGCCGCTTGAATTTCCCCATGGGGATCAATAAAGTATCTATCTATCTATCTATCTATCTATCTATCTATCAATATGTATATTCCTGCCATAATGAAAGGACCTGCTGATGTGAAACTTACATTACCTAAATATGAACATACTCATACATACACACAGACACACACACAGACACACACACACACACACACACACACACACACACACACATGAACACATGCCCACACAAACACACACACACACACACACACACCCCTCTCCATTGCCATAGTTCATAATTCATATTTGTGTACAATTATCATTATTCTGTTTTATTTGTGTGTTTCCTCCTCTTCCCCATTTGATGTGTTTGACCCAAATGCTTTGGCAATACTGTACAACGTTATGGTCATGCTAATAAAGCTCCTTTTGAATTTGAATTTGAATTGAATCGAACAGAGAGGAGAGGAAGGAGAGAAGAGAGGGAATGGAACAGAGAGGAGAGGAGAGAGGGAATGGAACAGAGAGGAGAGGAAGAAGAGAGGGAGTGGAACAGAGAGGAGAGGAAGAAGAGAGAGAGAGAGAGAGAGAGACAATGGAACAGAGAGGAGAGGAGAGAGGGAATGGAACAGAGAGGAGAGGAAGAAGAGAGAGAGAGAGAGAGAGAGAGAGAGACAACGGAACAGAGAGGAGAGGAGAGAGGGAATGGAACAGAGAGGAGAGGAGAGAGGGAATGGAACAGAGAGGAAAGAAAGAAGAGAGGGAATGGAACAGAGATGAGAGGAGAGGAGAGTAGGAAATGGAGGCGGTGAGTACTCAAGCAGGCAAGTAAGAGCAGGAATGAGACAGAGAGAGAGAGAGAGAGAGAGAGAGAGAGAGAGACAGAGAGAGAGAGAGTGACAGAGAGAGAGAGAGAGAGAGAGAGAGAGAGAGAGTGCGAGAGAGCAAGAGAGAGAGCGAGAGTGACAGAGAGAGATATAGAGCAAGGCAGAGAGATATAGAGTGAGAGAGGGAGCGAGAGTGTGTGAGAGCAAGGCAGAGACGGATGACTGAGTGAGAATACGGGAGCATTAGAAGGGACAGCCAGTGAGGCGTCTCAAAGGGAAAGTGTGCTCTTGCGTGGCCTAACAGAGTGACAGCCTCCCTTTCTCTCCTCCACAACCACCAACCAACACACACACCCCACACACAGACTCCTCACACACACACACACCACACACACACACTCCCCACACACACACACACCACACACACACACACACACACACACACCCCACACACACCCCACACACAGACTCCTCACACACACACTCCACACACACACACTCCCCACACACACACACACCCCACACACACACACACACACACACACACCCCACACACACACACACACCCCACACACAGACTCCTCACACACATACACACCACACACACACACTCCACACACACAGACTCCCCACACACACACCACACACACACACTCCACACACACACACACTCCCCACACACACACACACACACACCCCACACACACACACACCCCACACACACACACACACACTCCCCACACACACACACCCCACACACACACACATCGTGATGATGGAGGAGGAGTACAGACACTCTCCCTTTTCGCTCCCAACCCCAGGCCTGGACCGCACTACACCAGAAAATACCACACCATACCGCACCACATCATACCGCACCACACCATACCACAAAATACCACATCATACCGCACCACACCATACCACAAAATACCACATCATACCGCACCACACCACACCACAAAATACCACGCTACACCACATCATACCGCACCACACCATACCACAAAATACCACATCATACCGCACCACACCATAACACAAAATACCACATCATACCGCACCACATCATACCGCACCACACCACACCACACCACAAAATACCACGCCACACCACATCATACCGCTCCACACCATACCACAAAATACCACGCCACACCACATCATACCGCACCACACCATACCACAAAATACCACATCATACCGCACCACACCATAGCACAAAATACCACATCATACCGCACCACATCATACCGCACCACACCATACCACAAAATACCACATCATACCGCACCACATCATACCACAAAATACCACGCCACACCACATCATACCGCACCACACCACACCACAACACACACACACCGCACCACACCTCACCACACCACAATACACCGCAGCCCACTTTCTCGTTGGGCCACTGCTAACCCAGAATACGGGTTGCGGCAGCGTCTTCGTGGAGGATATCCCGCCGTACCTGCTGCTATTTTGAGGAGCCACGGTCAGGCGCTGAGGAGCCACGGTCAGGCGCTGAGGCCGGCCGGATGTCTCACGTGTTAGTCACGCTTCGCCGTTACACTGAGCCCTTTGGCTTATGAGAATTTCATAGCGTTGAGCTCTGAGTTACATGCCTGTATGTGTCTACATCTCAATCAATGTCCAAGACATGAACACACCAATATACTCATATAATACACATACACCTACACCCAGGCGTGTCCATTAATAACACACACATAGAGCGTGCATTCTGTTTGCATGATATGGAGATGTACACTATAACCCTCTAGTTACCGGCAGCCTTGTATTCTTTCATTCTCTGTAACGCCTCCCTTTGCCAATAAAAGAGCTCGTTACCTAGCATCTCATAAAGTTGTCATTGTGAAGTATAAAATGGCAAAAGATGATTTTTCCTTATCTTTATCAGATGTATAGGCGGGCGTTGATCACACATATAATAGAGATCCATATTGTACGTGTGTATGTGAAAACGCCTGATGAATTGATGATGTTGTCTTGACTACCCTGGGCCACTACACGTACGTTTTCTACTCTCACAATTGCCTGAGAAAACCACCTGGTCACTGCATGCCCACGGCAGCACTCCACAACAAGTCCCCCTCCTCCTCCCCCACCTCCTCCTCATCCTCCTCCTCCTCATCCTCCTCCCCCACCTCCTTCACCTCTTCATCCTCCTCCTCTTCCTCCTCCTCCTCCCCCACCTCCTCCTCCTCCTCCTCCTCTCCCTCCTCCTCCCCCACCTCTTTCACCGTCTCCTCTTCATCCTCCTCCTCTTCCTCCTCCTCCCCCACCTCCTCCTCCTCCTCCTCATCCTCCTCCCCCACCTCCTTCACCTCTTCATCCTCCTCCTCTTCCTCCTCCTCCTCCCCCACCTCCTCCTCCTCCTCCTCTTCCTCCTCCTCCCCCACCTCCTTCACCTCTTCATCCTCCTCCTCTTCCTCCTCCTCCTCCCCCACCTCCTCCTCCTCCTCCTCTCCCTCCTCCTCCTCCTCCCCCACCTCCTTCACCGTCTCCTCTTCCTCCTCCTCCTCTTTCTCCTCCTCCTCCTCCTCCCCCACCTCCTCCTCCTCCCCCACCTCCTCCCCTGGGTCTGAGAGAGGTTAGCTGATTCAGACCCAGTAAACGGAGGCATGAGTGCCTGCAGTCATACATGCTTGATATGAGATCTATAAAATCCGTGTTGTGCACTTTGCAGCCAGGGTCAGAAGACCACCTTGGTGCGAGTCCAGTCCCCCAGCGCACTCCTGGCCACTTTATCACACCAATAATTACTTGTCCCATTCGACAAGCACTTCTAATCCAACATCCTCCGTCTACAGCAGGAGATGGCTGCTGACTGGGCTGGTGAGGTGAGGTGTTAGACGACAAGCAAAGTCCTTTTAGGCAAGTCCCTCCACTTGGCGGCCATATTACAACGGTTTTTGGACACTTATCTGGCATCTATTTCGGCAGAAATGCGCGTGCGCAAGGCTTCACGACACCAATCTTGCTCCAGTGGCGAGATCACGATTGGCACATGTCTTCACAACACACCACATGATTGGCTCAATGTATTCACAACACAGCACATGATTGGCTCAGTGTATTCACATGTCGACGTTTTGCCGCGGAAGGGGTGTGGATATGCGTAGACAACTGCCATGTTGCCATTACAACCTATTCCCATGCATTTCTATAAAGGAGTTTTTGAGTGCTGTGTCTCCGCATTAGAAAGTTTCTGCAACAAGCAGGCCTTTCTAAGGTTTTAAAGGGAATGTGCACATGCAAGTGAGGAGACCTTTCTAAGGTTTTAAAGGTGCCATATGTAATGTCCGCCAAAAAATCAATTCATACTCCACATTCCATAAAAGATGGGGGCAGTATACCTCCAGAAAGTGAGTTGGTCTACCCTAGAGTAACAACCGAGACACGTGTATTGCAGTTTGGCTGGCGGTTATGTTGCCCGCAGACGGCCTCCCATGGCTGAAACTGGTATTATGACACCTGTCGGGCTGTGGCTAGTAATTTAGCATGCTAATTCAGGTTGATATCTCTGCAGCACTACACCTTGTCATTTTTTTTAATGACATCATCACCCTTATTTCTTCTCATTCTTTTGATGCGTGTAGCTCATTTTTTGGATATTTTTACCTCAATTCTTACACATGGCACCTTTAAAGGGAATGCGCATTTGATGCAGGACAGAAAACATGTTGAACAATGTATGCCCCACCACGCATGTGATGTGGCCACAACAGGACTCCAGCCATAACAAACTATCGTCAGAGTCCAGGAGGCAGGCTGACATGAAATGAAATAGTCTCCCCATAGTTTGGACTGGATGCCCTCTCTCCAGCATGGTAACATCAAGAGCCTTACTGTGAAAACTACAGTGACACTCAACATGTTCTAATCCTAATGCCTGCTCTCTAATCAATTACCGAAATAACTACTGTAAGCACTGAAATAATGAATTATTGAACAAACAAACAAACAAACAAACAAACCAAAGTAAATAAATAAACTCACACAGGGCTTACTGGATTAAAGTAAATAAATAAACTCACACAGAGTTTACTGGATTACCTGTCCTCACTCCATCTAGCACATGATCAGTTTCAGAAACTGATGAGCGATCTGGCCTGGGTGCGGCGCGGGCGATTGAGGGACTGCAGTGATTTCTATCGCGCAGGTTTCCTGACACCCGAGGGAGCAGCTTTAAATCCCGTCTTTGAGAGGGGAGAGCTCTGCCAAGATTATGGCCTGCGGTCTGGGCGCTGGTGCTGGGGATGGAAACCGGCCTCTCTAAAGTCCTGCATCTGATGGAGACTCCTGATAACACCTGCTGCCAGGCCCAAGCTCATCACCCCCCTCTCCCTCCACATAACCCCCCGTCCACATCACCCCCCACACCCCCACATCACCCCCTCCTTCACCTCCACATCACCCCCCCCCTCCTCCTCCACATCAAACTCTGCATTACAGGTAAATTCTCACTTATACAGTTCAATTTCTTTGAACTTAACTTTTGGACTTTTGAATTCTTGTGAAAAAACACAGTAAGTAAAAAGTAAACGAGATAAATAAGTAATATGCTGTATGTCTTAATTAATCGTAATGTGAAATAATTGTTTATACTGTCAATACATTTATTTTAACTAGAGTAATGCTCTAAAATAACCAAATTAAACAGATCTAATTATCTACCATGTCATTCATTTATCTCAAAAATCGCTGATATACCACTCATCAACACACACATACATACACGTACACACACACAGACAAACACACACACACACACACACACACAAAAAAAATATTGCCAAACTTAGAGGGCTGATGTCAAAAGATGATTTAGAAAAACTCATTCATGCATTTATCTCCAGCAGGGTTGATTACTGCAATGGATTTTCACAGGCCTTCCTAAAAAGACTATCAAACAGCTTCAGGTGATACAAAATGCAGCAGCTAGGCTTCTCACAAAAACTAAAAGAACTGACCACATTCCTCCAATTCTTAAGTCCCATGCTTTCTGCTAACTGCACTGAGTTATAATTTCTGAATCTGTCTTGAAAATTATTCTACCTTGTGTCTTTTATTTTGTCTTTTTAATCATTCTCTATTTTTAAATGATTTTACCTTGTGTGTTTTATGTTTTCTTTTATTATTATCTTTACCTTTTGAACTATTCTTTGACTATAATGCCCTTCTATGCTTTTATTTTTTATTATTGTTTGGTTTTGTTTATGTAAAGCCCATTGAATGACCTCTGTGTATGAAATGCTCTATAAAAATAAACTTGACTTGACTTGACTTGACTTGACACACATACCCACACACACACACATACGCACACGCGCACGCTCGCACACATGTGGGTGTCAGGAGCCAGATGATGCATCCTGCTGCCTGGACGAATGTGATCAACACATCAGGTGTGGCGTGTGTGTGAAGACGAGCTCCATCCGTCACACCACAACACAAAACTAACGTCCAGCCCTCCTTCTCCCTGAGGTGATCGATGGCGTCGGCGGCCATACATCATCCCCCCGAGAGGAATACCTCACTTCACCCCACCTCTGCTCAGCGCAGAAGAGAAGACCAATCCCAGCGCAGAGTGATGCGAGGCCAGGCCCATGGCGCATGTCTACTATGATGCGAGGCCAGGCCCATGTCTACTATGATGCGAGGCCAGGCCCATGTCTACTATGATGCGAGGCCAGGCCCATGGCGCATGTCTACTATGATGCGAGGCCAGGCCCATGTCTACTATGATGCGAGGCCAGGCCGATGGCCCATGTCTACTATGATGCAAGGCCAGGCCCATGTCTACTATGATGCGAGGCCAGGCCGATGGCCCATGTCTACTATGATGCAAGGCCAGGCCCATGTCTACTATGATGTGAGGCCAGGCCGATGGCCCATGTCTACTATGATGCAAGGCCAGGCCCATGTCTACTATGATGTGAGGCCAGGCCGATGGCCCATGTCTACTATGATGTGAGGCCAGGCCCATGGCCCATGTCTACTATGATGTGAGGCCAGGCCCATGGCCCATGTCTACTATGATGTGAGGCCAGGCCCATGGCCCATGTCTACTATGATGTGAGGCCAGGCCCATGGCCCATGTCTACTAGCTCTGCGTGCTTCTGTGTCAAAGATCTGTAAGCTGCATTAAAAAAAAAAAAAAAAAAACGTGACCCAGTAAGTAGAGGGATTATGGCTCTCGATTAGAATGTGTGCTGAAGCTCGCTCTGCTCGTAGAGACCACCCTTCACCAGGCCGGGGGATGGGGCACGACAGCTGGAGCCATCCACAACAAAAAGCAGAGAGAGAAAGCAAAATCATAGTGCTTGACAAAAAACTGTGTGTGTGTGTGTGCGTGTGTGTGTGTGTGCGTGTGTTTGTCAGTGTGTGTACGTGTGGGTGTGTATGTTTATGTGTGTGTGTGTGTTTGTGTGCCTGTCAGTGTGTGTGCATGTATGTGTGTGCGCGTGCGCGTGCGTGAGTGTGTGTGCGCGCGTGTGAGTGTGTGAGTGTGTGTGTGTGTGTGTGTGTGTGTGTGTGTGTGTGTGTGTGTGTGTGTGTGCGCGCGCGTGAGTGTGTGTGTGTGTGTGTGTGTGATAAACTGCATATGAGTATGCTGTGCAAGGGAGTGTGAAGGAGAACATTTGCCATTCCTGTTTCTGCACCTTTCATGAATAGGTTGGAAAGAAACACTGCTGGAAAAAGCACAACAACTGCAACTTTAAATCTCCCTCGTCAGTCTGCACCACAGACAGGTAGTGTAGGCAGGAGGCAGCCGCACTGAGCTGTGTTTGCTAGCACTTCACTGGGATATGAGAGAGAGAGAGAGAGAGAGAAGGAGAGAGAGAGAGGAGAGAGAAAAGGAGAGAGAGAGAGAGAAGGAGTGAGAGAGGAGAGAGAGAAAAAGGAGAGAGAAAGAGAGAGAAGGAGAGGAGAGAGAGAAGGAGAGAGAGAGAGAGAAGGAGAGAGAAAGGAGAGAGAGGAGAGAGAGGAGAAAGGAGAGAGAGAAGGAGAAAGGAGAGAGAGAAGGAGAGAGAGAGAGAAAGGAGAGGAGAGAAATGGGGAAAGAGAGGGAGATGTGTTCCAGCGTGACAAATGGCCAATGAAAACTGCTCTGTTTGGGACGCTGTGCTCTACAGTACAGGAGACTAGAGGCCACTCTTAAACACAAATAAGACGTCCAGCCTTGTGTTAGATACAACTTCATAATGGAAGCATGCAGACGTTTGTTTGGAGCTTCAGTACATGCAGACGTTTGTTTGGAGCTTCAGTACATGCAGACATTGCCAGTCACCTTTTCCGTCTCTTCACAAAGCTGCTCGCATGAGCTGTCCTGACGGGAAACACCTTATATGGCCATTCAATCTTCTACTGGAAAATTGATTGATGCACATATATTTGCATCTATTAAATTTCTATATATGTGCGTGTGTCTGTAAACGTTGCCCTGACGACCTTACGTTTTGATCCTACAGCTGATCAGAACTCCCTAGATCAGGAGAATGTCCATTTTTAACTCTTCCCTAGATCAGGAGAATGTCCATTTTTAACTCACATAACACAGTGGATGGGAACACACACAGATGTACAAGGATATACAGTATATATATATATATATAATATGAACACACACAGATGTACAAGGATATATATATATATATATAATATGAACACACACAGATGTACAAGGATATATATATATATATATATATATATATATATATATATATATATAATATGAACACACACACCCCGCTACTGTGTTCTGCTTGTACGTCCAGTAAGAGCACTAGTGAACCACCAGTCAGTAAGAACACTAGTGAACCACCGGTCAGTAAGAGCACTAGTGAACCACCGGTCAGTAAGTGCACTAGTGAACCACCAGTCAGTAAGTGCACTAGTGAACCACCGGTCAGTAAGAACACTAGTGAACCACCGGTCAGTAAGTGCACTAGTGAACCACCAGTAAGAACACTAGTGAACCTCCAGTAAGAACACTAGTGAACCTCCAGCCACCGGTCAGTAAGAACACTAGTGAACCACCAGCCACCGGTCAGTAAGAACACTAGTGAACCACCAGCCACCGGTCAGTGCTGTGCTTTTGGTGACTATATTATCCCAGCACACTAGCAGGCCTCCACAGGGGAGGATTAAATGTGTGTGTGTGTGTGTGCGTGTGCGTGTGTGTGTGTGCGTGTGCGTGTGCGTGTGCGTGTGCGTGTGCGTGTGTGTGTGTGTGTGCGTGTGTGTGTGTGTGTGTGTGTGTGCGTGTGTGTGTGGCGCAGGGGGGGGGGGACTGATTGCTTCTCAGGCTGACCTACATGACCACACTGGAGTGAGGCTTGGACTTTGACATACATTTCTCCATCCCCACAAGTCCCCCAGTGACCGTCAGTTAGAAAGCCCCCATTACACACACACACACCATCATTGCACAGCAACAGGAAAGAAAGATGAACAGAGTGAATGAGGAAGAGAGGAATTATCACAAACATAGATGGAGAGAGCAAGAGACGGAGAGAGAGAACGAGTGAGTCAAAAACAGCGCTGAGAGATGGAGAGAGAGAGACAGAGAGAGAGAAAAAGGAAGATCCTTCAACAGCAATCAGAAAGCACAAGAGAGATGGGGAGAGAGAGAGATGGGGAGAAAGAGAGATGGGGAGAGAGAGAGATGGGGAGAGAGAGGGTGAGAGAGAAAGAGAGAGAGGAAGTGGTGAAAAAATAAAACCGAGGGAGGAAGTGCAAAAAGAGAAAGAGTCCAGCTGGAATTCTTCGCTCTCCTCCTGACCCTGGCACAAAAGGACGAGTGCAATGGACGCGCGTGTTAACAGCAGGATTCCATTTAGGCAATTGCACTGCTGTCCCAATAGTGGACCTCTCCCAGGCTCTTTACCCCATCACCTCACCACTGTCAGCACACACACACACACGCACGCACGCACGCACACACACACACACGCACACACACACGCACACGGACACGCACGCGCACACACACACGCACGCACGCACGCACACACACACACACACACACGCACACACACACGCACGCACGCACGCACGCACACACACACACACACACACGCACACACACACGCACACGGACACGCACGCGCACACACACACACACAGAAATGAGTACTCCCCTCCCCCACACACACACAGAAATGAGTACCCCCCCCACACACACACACAGACAGACACACACACACACACACGCACACGGACACGCACGCGCACACACACACACACAGAAATGAGTACTCCCCTCCCCCACACACACACAGAAATGAGTACCCCCCCCCCCCCCCCCCACACACACACACAGACAGACACACACACACACACACACACACATACACACGCACACACAGAAATGAGTACTCCCCTCCCCCACACACACACAGAAATGAGTACCCCCCCCCACACACACACACAGACAGACACACACACACACACACGCACACGGACACGCACGCGCACACACACACACACAGAAATGAGTACTCCCCTCCCCCACACACACACAGAAATGAGTACCCCCCCCCCCCCCCCCACACACACACACACACATGCATGTATGCAAAGGCAAACACATGCTTGAGCACACACACACACACACACACAGTGAAAACAGGCCTGCAGTCATGCGTTTGCCTGCCAAGGGAAAAACCCTGATGCACAAAAGAGCTCAAAAAGAGACTAAAGTCCATGTACACGTCCCATTAAAGCAACATCTTAACGGCTCCAAATCACTGGAAGCCAGAAATTGCACTAAATGACAGCACATAAAGACTACAAAAGTAACAGCAGTCATCTGCTCTTGTTTAAACCCTAACAATATTGGAGTTTACTGTCAAACACAATGCAGTTAGAGTTGAATGTTTGCAATTAATATCTTGCATGGAACCACAGCACATGGCGTCCTTTAAGTAATTTATCTCTAATAACGAAATCATTGGGGTAACAAATGCTCTTAATAACAACGCAATCTCAGTTCTCACACAATTTCATCGAGGTGTGCCCATCAGTAATAAAGCACGGCTGCAATTTTCTGCCGTGTGCCAAAATATTTGTGCTCTAGTGTGATTCAAATTGCTGTGAATATTGTGCTGAGGCATTTAAAAGGAGATCCATCACCTGGTCCTCCACTCGGTTTAAAGGCTTTCAGTGGTGTATTGGGAGAGGCAGCGGAGCCATTAGGTCTAACGCCGCGTGGCTGTCATCTACGCTAACACCAGACATTGCCAATTACTTCTGTGGTGGTTAAAAAAAGCATGCGAAACCTACTGATTGCACAAACAAAATGGTTTACAAAGGGAGCATCTTATTTCATAAGGTATGTGTGAATTTGTGTGTGTGTGCCTGTTTCTCCCATTCTCTCTCTCTCTAGCTATCTGTGTATGTGTGTGCCTGTCTCTCTTCCTCTCTCTAGTGTGTGTGTGTGTGTGTGTGTGCGTGAGTGCACACGTGTGTGTGTGTGTGTGTGTGAGAGAGAGAGAGTTTGTGTGTATATATCTCGCTGCTGCAACATCAAAGCAGTGAGATGGCAGAAGCATGGAGTAGTCTTGTCTTAGATATGTCACAGCAAAGTTTACTTTTAAGGAGCCAGTGAAGATAAAAAGCTGGCGCCTGGCATGAAAGCTTGTTGCCTTCATTTTGTCATAAACAAATATGTTGTAATTGCAGCTTCTCTCGAAAGGCACCACCTCTCGTACTTTGAAGAGGTGGAGTAATTATGTTCTCAGATAATGGATCGCATGTGAAATGATTAATTACTCTGCTGTGTGCTGAGAGGATGCAGTCTGCCTCCGCTCCCAAAATGATGGCAGCCCCTCCCCCACCTCACAAAGCCCCCGCCTTGTGTTCTAGCGCTGTGCTTGAGACGGGCTGCATTTTAATGACATTCAGACGGCTTCCATCAACTCACCTGAAAATCCCTCTCTGTCAGAGCCTGTGTGCAGCTAGTGATGGCAGATACAGTTCACAAAGAGTCTGTGACATTCATTTAAATGGAGAAAGCCCATCACTGACTGTGTGCATTAACGCCTTAGTAGGGAGAGGCTGGAGCAGATTAAACCATATCATATGTGACATTTACAGGGCTTAAAGCAAATAAATGATCTGTGTCAGAAGTTAAACGTGTGGGAGGACTGTGGGAGGTAAAAGTCCCCACCTGACATATAAATAATTCTGTCAACTTCATTACAAACAGCTCTGAGTTTGACCTTTGAACTCCATTAAAAAAGAAATGCAGGAAAGAGCTGAATAATGAACTGAAGTCAATACTGTTCTGCCACAACAAACTAAATTCATTATTCAGAGCAAAGCGTACCTTGAGGCATGTATTTGGCCCAAAACAACTTTATCAGTTTGATCAACAATTGATCACAGCTGTGATGGTGGGCTTTATGCAAGAGTGACTTGTTTACTTCCTGTTTACTCATTTCAAAAAAGCTATGCACTTACGACTGCCTACTTATGTAATCAACAATGAGCTCCCCACTCCAACACACTACTTGAAAAAAAGCACTTGTTAAACTGTGAGCTGAAGCACTGAAGATCAGTGGTTGGCTTACGGCCTTTAAACCAAAGCAGGGCTTGAAAGAATAACACTGTCAGTAAATATTTATGTTGCTTGTTTCAGAGCAAGAATAAGACAACAGATTTCAGAATCTGACCTAGATGTAGCCGTTCAAAAAAAAGAGCTACCGGTATGCTACTTGCCGACACGTCTGCAGTCAAATTCAGCAGGGGTAAAAGGAGGGTGTTTCATCACGTTTGTTTTGCAGGTTGCGCGTTCAAACGTGCCGAAACTGTTCCCGCTACATGCTGAAGAGCAGACTGAGGAGACTCCCGCAGCACTGTATTGTTTAGTGCAGTGAGGCCCATGTGGTGTCTACTGAATCCAATCCTGGCCCATGTGATGTCTACTGAATCCAATCCTGGCCCATGTGATGTCTACTGAATCCAATCCTGGCCCATGTGGTGTCTACTGAATCCAATCCTGGCCCATGTGATGTCTACTGAATCCAATCCTGGCCCATGTGGTGTCTACTGAATCCAATCCTGGGAGCGATTTTTGGATCATGCGCCAGTCCACACCTTATGTTGTGACTAAAGCTTAAGAAACGCAAGGTGTCAAATGAAGCTCCATCACAGGCAGCGGCTGAATGAAATCTGCAACTTCAAAAGGGGAATTTGTGGTTCTAATTCAAAACACTAACCTGACATTTGCACCAAAGCAGAGTGTGTCACCACTTGAGGCCCTGTGATACGGTAGGTAGCAGGGAAAAAAAACATATGACCAGGGTTCCCCGGATCCAGCTAATGAGAACAAACTGCCTCGTCGTCTCTCACTGGTCCAAAGCGAGACAGTTGTTCTGCAGAGGAGGGACACAGGACACAGGGGAGGGACACAGGACACAGGGGAGGGCAGCGGAGGACGGAGGGGAAGAGTCTTCACACAGACTCACTTCTGGCCAAAAGGCTCCATTTTTAATGCTGCTGAGGACGCTGAGAGCTACCTTGGAGGAGGGAGTCGACGCGAAGCGTTTATTACGGATCACGCACGGCATCAGAGAAACATGGAGGACACAGAGTACAGATGGAGCTGTGGCGCTATTAAACAGCCAAGTGACAGCCATGAGCATAAGCAGTCAAATGAATATATCAGCGCTGGCGCTGAGATATCTAGCCACTGAACATATCAGCACTGAGGAATCTAGCCACTGAACATATCAGCACTGAGGAATCTAGCCACTGAACATATCAGCACTGGCGCTGAGGAATCTAGCCACTGAACGTATCAGCACTGGCGCTGAGGAATCTAGCCACTGAGTAATTGCCTTTATAGTTGCTCGGGAACTATTATGGAGCGCATACTTAGGTACAAATGTCACATTCTTAAATGAGTATCGACATGCACAGAGGAATAAGGAGACGCAGCTGCAGTAGATTAAATCCAAATGGACTCTTCTCCTCAGAACATTAGAGGATCGCAGTGGAAAGAAGAAGCAGGATGGCTGAAATACCACTGCTAAGGCTACACACTTGCTGCCTTTGGCGCTTTATTAAGGAACACATTTAATTTTCTAATTTCGAAAATGGATTTTTTTTCCAACTGAACATCCTGCTGCACTCTTGATGAATTGAAGATAACCTTCGACTGAATGTGTACATATTCAACACTGCATTTATTCATTCTGATGAGCCCTACCTGTAAGCAAGCAGGCCAAACATAATTACGAGAGTAGCCGGAGGCGCAGAAGAGATTGAAATGACATGGGCTTCAGATCTCATTTGAATAGCACACTTTATTAACTTCCTCCCAAAAAGAATAGTTCATTAGTTACTGTATTAGTTATTTTCAGCCAGGTGTAATTTTTCTGATTAATTGCATTTTACATCTCTGGACTGCTGCTGGTGTCTCAGCAGAGTGCTTTCAAGGTTACAACAGAGCTCTGGATCCGTTTATCTAAAAACATGCCTGAACATGTGCTAATGTTGCCGTCATTATGAAATGGCAAGAAATAATCAACGTAATTGAATCATTACTCTCAATTCAGCCTTGCTTAATCAGAAAACCTACATTATCCACATTCCTTTAGGTTGCTAATTATTCTGCCTATTTCAGCTATTCTCTTGGCTGTTCTGAAAAGAGATCAGCCACAGTATTGACTGAGTATCAGACTGAGCTATGACTAAGCTATGAGTACAGTATATGACTGCTAACTAAGCTATGAGTACAGTATATATGACTGCTAACTAAGCTATGAGTACAGTATATGACTGCTAACTAAGATATGAGTACAGTATATATGACTGCTAACTAAGCTATGAGCTAATTGGTTAAAGTGAGTCCAAAACAATACAGGTCTCAAGCACATCCAAATCAGCGCACGGCATAAGCACTGACCAGGCACAACTACGACTGGTGGCAGCAGAGTTGGTAGTAAGACTCGCATCTGTGTTGGAGTAATGCATCACACATGTGCATAATCAACCACTACTATGAATGTGCAGTGAAAAGCCAGACCTGAACAGGCACAGGGGTCAGATAGGCCTGTATCATATGGGCATATGGGTCGAGTGCCCATGGCAACCAGGTTTGATTCCCTGCGGTCATTTCTTGATCTCTCCCATCTCTCTGTCCAGATCATATCCTGTCATCCTTGACTGTCCTATCATACTAAAAAAACAAACAAGCCCCCCAAAAAAGATTGTGAAAAGCAGGACTCAGGTCCCCTAAAATAACATGGACTAACTTCAATTAAAAAATGACAACCCGACAAGGTCTTCTTCAGGCAAAAAAATAATAACACTAAACTGTACAGTTATCTTGTTTGTGTCAGACCAAAATAGCATAGCTGCGTTGCTTGAACAGTTCTACCGATTATTTAATTTAAGAAAATGCCACTTGTTTGTGTCTGCAGCTCTCTGTGCTAGTCGATAGCATCTGTGAGAAGGGTCTTCATCAGTCAACACTGAAGTGCAGATAAAAGGATGTGACTGACAGCTGAGCTCTTAGGATGTCAAGTGTCAAAGTGTCAAACACTGATGAATTCTAAACAAAGGCTGGAAAATAGCTCCTCTCACACACTGTAAAGACTACCCTCACTGCATATGCAGTCATATTGAGAGATGTGGAGAGCCACTTGTGGGTTGCACTAGACTGAAGATGCTACAGGCGTTTCTCTGCTAATTTATTGTAGTTTTCTTGAGTGAGGAGGTAGGAACAGGAAAAAAGACCTTAAAAGCAAACGGATAGCAGATCGAACTGGAGCCCTGCTAAAGAAACAAAACACAACAGTAGGGATTAAGATGACAGAGACAGACCAGGAGCGCGTCTCCCTGGGATCTGAACCCTCTGGGAACATGTCACACACGGCATTCTCACACACTGCCGAGGAGCGGCAGCTCCACGTGAAAGGTAGAAGAAGCTCACACAATCGGGCAGGAGAGAAAGCAGCCCCAGAAGAGGCCATCGGAGTCCACAGCCAATGAAAAAAGAAGGAAAAAGATGATACCATGCCCAGAAAAATAGCTCTGAAATAGGAAAGTTGGAGCCCTTCAGGCTGGTGCTCTGCACTGCTGAACACATCATGCTAATAATTAGCCAGCCATTCAGCTTGCACTAAGGAGGCTGCTTAATGCAAATTGCAGCGCTCGTTGCAATCTTGGAGCGATGCTGTTTGCCATCCAGAGCCGTGGCACATTGGGGGCAAGATTGCTGCCGCACCTGCGAGCCTCTTGCCGGTCGGCGGCATCTGGTCATGAGCAGGTCAGGCGTGGCTCCCCGGTCCACTGAAGGCCTGTCAAAAGCTTCGCATCGCTAATAGGCTCTCCAGATTAGCGGGCTAAGCCGAGAAAGCTGAAAGCGAGTGGGGCAGGCAGGCGAGAGTTTTTCCCCGGCCGCACTCCTGCTAGTCTCTTAGGGCAGCTCTGGCTGACTCTGGCCTGCCAGGCTGTGGAGAAACCTCTGTCCCTCCCATTAGGCTTAAAGCTTCATCCAAAGCCACCCATGCTGGTACCACTCTCTCTCTCTCTCTCTCTCCTTCCCTCTCACTCTCAGTCTCTCTCTCTCTTTCTCTCTCTCTCTCCCTCTCCTTCCCTCTCAGTCTCTCACTCTTCCTCTCTCTCTCTCCCTCTCACTTGCTTGCATTTTTCGCACCCTGTGCGACTCCCAGTCAGAGATATATCAACAAGGGTCAAGAAGGTTCTGCTTGAAACGGGTCACACCTCCCCACTACCACCACCACCACTACCACTCACTCACTCACCCACCCACCCACACACACCACAGGGCTGCCCGGGGTTGGGGCTAGAGAGTACTTGTTAGCAAATTAGTCACTAAGCTAATGGATAGCCACCCCCAGTGCCAGACAGGCTAACGGACAGGAAGCCATTAGTAGCTATCAGAGCTGCAGCTGTGGGAAGCCTGAGGCCCAGCTGAGACGAGTCAAAGCTCCCAATTGGGCAAAGGGCCATTTGTGTGTTTGTTTTTTTCCCCCAACGTGGCACCACAGGGGTAAAGAGGATGTAAGTACATATAAATAAATCCAGCTCTAGCGCTTTGAGTGAGAGGGAAAAAAATATGAAAAATGAAAAGTGCTCAGTGTCATCACAAAGGATTTTTTATGGCAAAGGCATGTCTGTTGTTTTTTTTTTTGGAGATGCATTGTTGTGTCTGCAGGCATCCTGCCATTGTTTCTCTGTCTGTCTGTCTGTATGTCTGTCTGTGTGTCTGTCTCTCCCCCTCCCTCCAATTTTTCTTCTTCAGTCTCTTTCTTTCTGTCTCTGTCTGTCACTCTCTCCTCCTCTGTTTTATCGCTCTCTTTTCTCTCTCTCACTCCTTCCCTTTCTCTCTCTTCTCTTTCTCTTTCTCGTGGCAGGAGAAGGAAGCAATGTGTCACTGTTCTACAGCCTGTGACTGACTAAGCTTCAGCTATGCAAAAACAGCCCAGTGAAATGGTTCAGCCCATAAAACAAAGCGTTTAACAGCACAACTCTTCCCCGCAGGATCCGCTACAAAACCTGTTGTTTTCCTCGCCTCCTGAAGGCTTTGTGGGCTGACACATGTGGATACAGAGGTCTCTGCGTTTTTGTTTCTCCTGCAGTTCGTCTGCGACACACCCCTGTTGACATTTACCGGAGGGGGAAAGTTGAGTGTGGCGACTGACATTAAAGACTTGAAATAGAGGCGTCCCTCCCAGCCAAGACAGAGCATCACATCCCTCCCAACCTACGCCCCCCCCCCCCCCCCACACACACACACACACACACACACAGACACACATACACACACTAACTCCTGGTCTCTGTGCACAGAGCTGACATCTGTGGCAAAGCGGGGTGATTTCTCAACATCAGTGAGTGTCTCTGTGTCTTTCTCCTCACACGTATTAAAGGTACACTAGGGTGATTTCTCAACATCAGTGAGTGTCTCTGTGTCTTTCTCGTCACGCGTTTTAAAGGTATACTTTGCAGGTTAGGGATTTTTGGTGTCTGTAGAGCTCCCTCTAGAGTCGCGATATATTTATATTTTACTCTGCTGTTGTAAATAGCAAACTTCTTGTGACTTATCCCCCTGTACACAATGAAAAAGCTTTTGCTGTGGAGGCAAAGGATTAACAACAGGTAAAAACTATCCCCAAAGAGCTATATCTATTGACAAGGTAATGTTTCATGATTCTCGTGAGATTTGTCGGGCCGCCGTTTTTTAAGTTGCATGGCTGGTTTTCTCGGTAGCGACTCGGTAGCTATGCTAGGTGAACGATTCGCCTATTACAAGTTAGTTTACAATTGGCTTTGTAAAGGTGAATATCTTTAAGGTACCTTTAAGGGACATACTTGCTTTTTTAAGGGACATACTTGCTTCAGTTCTACACCCTAGGTATTCAGACCCGTAAGAGTCGTAAGTAAGACTATGTTAACACGAAGCAGGGTATTTTCCTAAACAAATATCGAGCCATCTACGTTTGCAAATAAAACTGCATTTACACGAGACCGTTTTTTTTTTTTAAATGTGTTTACACGAACCCGTGTACATACATGCTGTCATGAGCACGCCAAACCACAGTGGCAGTCTAACGAAAAGCCATGAAAAGTTAGCCTGACGAGCCAGACCCACATTAAAATGTAGGGTCTGGGCACTCACCGTTCGCAGTGCTCAGTCCGAGGGGCGGGATAATCAGTTGTCTTTCAAATTCCCTCTGCACGCAATAGGACAGCGGCAGCCCTATGAGTCCCATGCGTTTCCCACCAGCGGGGCTAGTTGGCTAGTTCAAACGTTTGCCAACTTAATAAAAGCTTAACTCGTGTCATACTGTTCGCCAGCAGCAACATCCGTCTTATTTGTTTTCAAGTAGCAGGGAATTCAAGCCAAACCGTTGCCATCAATCATTATGTTAAGCCCACCTAACAACTCTATACACGATTTCATTGGCCTGATTAAGTTTCGATTTCTGGAGCTCACAAGCCAACGGAGAGTTGCTAGACTAGCCCTGGCAGCAAATGTAATTTGCTGCCGCTAGGGGCGCGTCTAGATTTCTAAGCTACTGAAAAGTCGCACGTGAGAACATGTAAATGTAAACATTGGTCGCACATTTGGTGTACTTCTGTCGCATACTGTGACGTTGGCTGCCCAAAACTCCGTTTACCACAGTTTACAACCAAACGCATAAATGAAGTTTTCCAAAAAAATCACTTTGGCCGGAGTTTTTTTGGATATCCATTTTACGGGGCGAATTCTCCGTTTGCGTCTAAATGAAAGGCTCAAACGTAGGGAAATGTCTTCGTTTATAAAAATACACATGCTCGTGTAAACGGGGTCTAAGGCCTCCACCCGAGGTATTCAGACCCGTAAGAGTGGTAAGTAACGCAGGTCCTGCATGCTCATGACCAGTCATATACTATACCTGCACTATCGTGTGAATATTGCATCTCACGTACGTGTCACGCTATTTTTTGAGGACTTGCTCGACCGAGGACTTAGACTTTTTGAGGACTTGCAACAAACGGACACAAGTTACGCGTGGCAGCCTTGAAGCGTAGGTGTAGCCTTACACTTCACTGCCAGGGCACAGAATGTGTGTGTGTGTGTGTGGGGGGGGGAGTGGGGGGCTGAGGCAGTTCCAATCACAGCGAGGATGGTACTTCCTCCAAACAAACAGCCAGGCCTTTTTGTTTTATTACCAGAGCTCTGTTTGATTTGTGTGAATAGGTCTGTGGAATAGAGGTTGGGGGGGGGGCACTCTTGAAATGGCTTAGAATTGCAGAGCAAGCGACGGGATCTGCAATTGCTTGGACGAATGCCTGAAATTTGCACTGAATGAATATTCATTGGATAAAGAACCCCTCTGACTTGACTTATGGTTTGATCTTGAGAACATGGCAGAGTGCAGTGAGTTTAGCTCAGAGTGGATAATCGGAGACCCTTGCTATGCAGGAAATGAAACATAGCTTATATAGCTTAATATGAAACCACAGTCTGTGTATCCAAGTCTCTCTCTCTCTCTCTCTCTCACTCTCTCTCACTTCCTTATCAAAACCATGCTATTACATTAATACAAGCTGAGAGCAATCAGTAAATGAAAGTCACACCATTTGGAACAGTTGTTATTTGTAAACATCAAAAGACCATAATACAGTGAACAGTCCCAATCACAGGCCTGACATTTTCTGAAAATGGACTTAATAGCTAATATTCACTCGTCAAAGGGAATCTCATTGGGCTGCGGATAAAAAGGTGCTGAATGAGAAAGGTAATTTCCCGCTGTATTCATCACAGGAGCTACTTTACGACGGATGGAAAGAATATTTGCTCTGGTCTTTTGCGTGGCTCAGATGGCTCTCTTCACATCCGAACTCCAAAATAAAATATTACTAGATGACAAATAGCATCATTGATTTGGCACAGAGAAGTCTACACTCCAAATAGCAGTTCTTTAACAAGCACAGTCCTTTAGCATCCTCCTGAAGCACTTCTTAGCTTCTGCAGTCCTCTCAAAGACGCCTGGCCAGGGCGCGCTCCCCCTCTACAGCATGTATGCTACATTATTCAGCAGCAGCGGGCGGATTTCGGCGGATTGCCTTCCTCGTTCACTGAACTATGTCAAAGCAAAGGGGAAGGCGGTTCGGAGGGGGAGAACGTATTCGTTGATATTCCCTGCCCGTGAGACAGTTAAATCCAGTGACTGACATATCAACCCCAGACTCAGATTACGCCGCTGAAACGGATCGGAGATTTGCCTATGCTGTAATCCATGGGTTGTTTGGCCTAGAAACGGACGTAATCACCGCAAGTCATTATTACATATATATGTATTGTAATCGGAGAGTAAGCATATTGTGTGTTTGGAGGATAACTGAGTTGATCTGGTGGGGGAGTCATTAAAGCAATCAGGGTACCTCTGAAGCAAAGCCACTAAGGCAGGCACGACATTCTCCATATACCCCTCCTTCTCCACACAGCAAATCATTACGCTGATTCATACACTGATTGATTAAAACTGAGGCACGACAAATTCAGCTATATAGTGTTTGATAATAGATTGACGCACACACAGACATACACACATACACCTACACAAACACACACGCACATACACACACATACACACACACATACGCACGCACGCACGCACGCACACTGTGCACAGCACACCATCCATTTACTCCAGGTTTGGCCAAAACAAGATCAATAATCACAACCAAGATAATCCAAGGTCATTATTATACAGCGAAAGATAAACCCTAAACTCAGAGCAGGGCACCAGAGGGCTGAGAGGCTAAGAATGCTAACGGTGAGCTAACTTAAAGAGTGCACACACACACACACACACACATCTCGGCCAAGGATTTAACCTTCCATCTACATTCACAAATCCTCTGCAGAGAAGTGGAATTACCACAGGCCTGTACGTGCAGCCCGCCGTCTTTAACCAAATGAGTGGTTGTGTGTTTGATGCTCATTATTACGAGCGCACAGATGAGAACGTTGCAAGGGTCAAGCTGCATGGCCACAACCCAAGTCAGCATTTGTATATTCCAGTGGAGCATCGGTGGGTCTGACGCCCTGTGAACTGTACCGCGCGCACATCTGGCGGAGAGTCAGATGTTGTAGACAGTAATCTTTTTAGATGTGGCTTTTTGCATTTTTGGCCAGCTGGACTACAGATATACAGTCCACTCTAAACTAGTGGTCTTTACTCTGTGTGTGGCCGCGGTCGCCCTACATTTTTAGCCATGTTTATCCGCCCGCTGAAAACTGTCCCCCAATATCTATAACCGGCCATTCCAATTAGGCTTGTGCTGCTACAGCGCTGCCACAGCATTACTACAGAGTCTATTTATTTGTTTGCAGCCCCAGGCCTCACAAATGTAGGTCTCTGTAAATCAGTCCGTTTGCTTTCACGGTTAAGACTTACAGTACAAGTTAAAGTCATTGGAGCGTGTGATATTCCTCATCATTCTACAGTCTACAGTACATGCATTTTTCACTTTGGCTGCATCTCTAGTTTCCAGCACATGTAACGTTTCTGATCTCAATGAATATTACATAATACATCAAGGCGGACCTTTCTTGTAGATCATGCTGGGCCTCATGGGAAATAAGAAACATGGCTACAGGCAAATGACACCGAAACAGTGTCATACCAATCAGAATGTCAATGTATATCCCATGAATCTTAAACACACAAAATCAATAACAACCATGCGCTGGAATGCATGGATCCCTTTTGAATTGCTACACAAATGAATCATTGACTAATTGAGCCGAACTGAACTGAATTCAATGCAGGCCCTCGTGTGCTGTTAGTCTAAATCTCTGGCTCTTCCATGGTGGTCCCAGCTCTGAGTGACGGCTCTGAGGAGAGTGTGCTTGTAGGACACTCAGGGTTGCAGGGAGGAGGGACTGAGGCGTCAGATGAAGAGTTCTCATCTCAGGACCAGGCTCTGTAAGATCACTCCCATATTCCCCACTCTGTGACATTATAGTATCCCCCAGCCTGAGTGAGTGTGAGCTACGAGTGTATGCGTTCTCTGTGTGTGTTTATGTGCAAGTGTGTGTGTGTGTGTGTGTGTGTGTATGTACTGAATGTGTTTATGTGAGAAAAAGAATGAGAGAGAGAGAGTGTGTGTGTGTGTGTGTCTGTAACTGAATGTGTTTTTCCTCTGAGTGAAGCCCTATAGCATTACAGAGTGTATGTGTGCACTCTGTCAATGCATTAGTGAGAATTGTTGTGTGTGTATGTGTGTGTGTGTGTGTTTGTGTGTGTGTGTGTGTGTGTGTGTGTGTGTGTGTGTGTGTGTGTCTGTGTGTGTGTGTGTGTGTGTGTGTGTGTGTGTGTGTGTCTGTGTGTGTGAATGTGTGTGTGATTGAGACAGAGAGCATCACTAAGTGAAACACACGTATCCCTCTCTTGTATGTGTGTGTGTGTGTGTGAGAGAGAGAGAGCGAGAGAGAGAGAGAGAGAGAGAACATCACTGAAGTGTAGCACACACACACACATCCCTCCCCTCTCCTGTGTGTGTGTGTGTGTGTGTGTGTGTGTGTGTGTGTGTTCTGAGAACAGTCCTCTAGTGTGCTCTGGTACTCTGCGCTAGGTTACCAGAGGCATGAGTGGCTGTGCCTGGGCTTGTCCCCCAGTGGCCTAATAGCCTCCCCTACTCCCCCCTCCACCAAGAGCCCACCAGAGAGTTTTACTACATTAAGATGAGCTAGCCTCTTAACACACTGCACCAACACTCTGCAATGCTAACACACATCTAGTAGCCTGTGCAAAACGCTCCAGTATGAGCCCATGCTTTGTGTTTTCAGTTTTTTCAGACATTATGTGTTTTTGAGTTGTTGCCATTATTAATGCGTTTTAAATAGGGCATGCTCTGAGATGCAGTGCCCTAAACTAAATGGTTAATGAAACATTGCCCATTTGTGATAATAAACATTGGCCATTTGTGATAATAACTGTACGCAAAACAATGTGTGCATCATGGGGAGTA
Source organism: Alosa sapidissima (assembly GCF_018492685.1). NCBI lineage: Eukaryota > Metazoa > Chordata > Actinopteri > Clupeiformes > Clupeidae > Alosa > Alosa sapidissima. The sequence goes on along the minus strand of NC_055973.1, from coordinate 31,288,033 downwards.
GGCTATTATTAGGCGCTTAGGATGGCAATTAATCTGAATTATCTGAATCTGACGATGACAGATCTGCACATCTGAAACGTCATTGCGTCACAGCTAGGACGGAGTAATGTAACATTAACAGCCTTTGCTAAATATTACACTTAGTGCATGATTAAAATAATGTCAAAGTATTAGGACACATCAACACAAGTACAAGCAAGCAACACAAGTATGCCCCCCCCCCCCCCACACACACACACACTCACACGCACTCACATTAGCACTCACATTAGCAAAATCTTAGAATTGACCCACACAAATGGTTTTACCAAATTAACAAAACAAGTGTGCATAAATCTACACACACACACACACACACCCACACACACACACACACACACACACACACACCATGCTGCCGTAACCCTAACGTGGATTCATTATCATCTACTCAATCCTCGGGCAAATATCTAATTGGAACGAGGATGCGTCTTTGTAGTTTAATGATAATATTATACACGTCTTCATCATTTTAGCGTTAATGTCCCTTAATGTCCTGAGATTATTACAAGCTAACAGTTGGTCAGAACAACTCTTAGTACGAAATTCATCACACAACTGCATTAGCTTTCATACCAAACCTCAACTCAAATTTTCAGAGTAGGCTACGCGATACACATTTCAGCTGGCTAAGAAGAAGTAGCTGCACTTTTGGTAAGACAAATATTTATGACCGCTGGGCAGGGTAGGGCAGACACAGTTTTCTGTGAATATCTTGAGAACCGTAGGGCCTAGGATGACCAATTTTTTCTGTATGTTTGCCTCCAGGGGTCATGTTAACCCATTCCATGTGCATACATGTGCATAGGCAGATATACACGCACACACATACATTCACAGTAATCATACGTATGACACATATTCAAGAATTTCTCAGAATTATGAACAGGCAAGATGGGGGTGGGGTTGTATAAAATTAATTTTACATGTGAAATCTATGAACTAATCATGTTTTGGTACTTGTTGTGTAGCAGATACCAGTGAGAATTGAGTGTGGATTATGCAATTTAGTGAGACAGTTAGAATCATATAGGCCTTTCAGCGTGATTTATTTTTGTGGAAAAAATGTGCTGGACTGGGCGGTGGTCATATTTTGTACCGCTCTGCGGTACATCTAGTATCTAAATTATTCAATTTGTTTTGTAAGCTGCGTGAATAGGCCTACCCTATTTACCAAGTAGCCTACGATTAAGTAAATTAATCTTACAGCAAGTTCCGATGTTTTACAAAGGCTACTCCCAGTAGGGGGGGTGGAGGAGGGGTGAAGCGCAGATGCAGAGGCTTCATTTTTGTGAGGGATGTGAAAGCCAAATTACCTGGGAAAATCCAGTAGAAGTGTCTAACCTGTAGGGACCTTACACCCGAGGGACCGAGGGATAGTTCAGCCAAGACCAACGCGCACTTTATTTCCCTTTTGCTGAAGACTCAGGAGGGTCGGAACGTTTCAATTAGGCTCCAACTGCACAGCGACCCGACTTGTTCTGGGTGACAGGTAGCCTGACGAGCCAGACCCACATTAAAATGTAGGGTCTGGGCACTCACCGTTCGCAGTGCTCAGTCCGAGGGGCGGGATAATCAGTTGTCTTTCAAATTCCCTCTGCACGCAATAGGACAGCGGCAGTGCTATGAGTCCCATGCGTTTCCCACCAGCGGAGCTAGATGGCTAGTTCAAACGTTTGCCAACTTAATAAAAGCTTAACTCGTGTCACACTGTTCGCCAACAGCAACATCCATCTTATTATGACCGCCGCGCAGCGAAGCGGCGGTCATATAAGTTTAGTCAGATTTTTTTTTTTTTTCTTTTTCGCATGTCCAAATTTCCGTCAAGGATTCCCGGGACACTGAAAGACCGGGGTAGACGAAACTTGGTGGGCATGTAACCCCATATGGATAGCATGGAACCATCGTTTTTCGTTTTGATCTGTAGCCCCCCCGCTGGACTGCACCCCCCGAAAGGAGGGTAGGGCAGACACAGTTTTCTGTGAATATCTTGAGAACCGTAGGGCCTAGGATGACCAATACTTTTCGTATGTTTGCCTCCAGGGGTCATGTTAACCCATTCCATGTGCACACATGTGCATAAACAGATACACACGCACACACATACATTCACAGTAATCATACGTATGACACATACTCACACAGTAGACATATGTACGCATGCATGCACATGCACAAACACACATACGCAGGCAAACACACAAGCACGCACACACACACACACACACACACACACACACACACACATAAACATAAACATAAACGTGTACACGCACACATGCACACAATTCAAGAATTTCTCAGAATTTAACTAATCATGTTTTGGTACTTGTTGTCTAGCAGATACCAGTGAGAATTGAGTGTGGAAATGCTATTTAGTGAGACAGTTAGAATCATATAGGCCTTTCAGCGTAATTTATTTTTGTGGAAAAAATGTGCTGGACTGGGCTGCGGTCATATTTTGTACCGCTCTGCGGTACATCTAGTTTGTTTTCAAGTAGCCGGGAATTCAAGATAAACCGTTGCAACTCTGCCATCAATCATTATGTTAAGCCCACCTAACGACTCTATACACGATTTCATTGGCCTGATTGAGTTTCGATTTCTGGAGCTCACAAGCCAACGGAGAGTTGCTAGACTAGCCTTGCTGCCGCTAGGGGCGCGTCTAGATTTCTAGGCTAGGTGACAGGCGCTGTGTGACCACATCACAGAACCTTCCTTTTCAAAACCCCTCAGTCCTTATACACGGGTTTCCCGTTTACCAACAAAACTAGATGCGCGCGCAGCCGTGAGGCAGAAGACGCTTGGTGGCCGTCCACAACAGTTATAAACTTAACCTAAATAGTCGGCTGTTGTAAACTACAATCGGATTTTTTTGTATACCCCTGTTGTCTCAATGATAATAACATCTCATTTCAGACTATATTTCAAAGTTTGACGTTCATTTGGATTATTAATATAACATCTTATTTTGTCATTTTTGGCGAAGACATGCATTCCGTTAGGGATATTGAACATATTTAACATTCTCTAACCATCGTGATTTCGAATTGGTGCAGTTTTCAGCACAAAAACTCATTTTATTCTTTTGCTCTTTTGCATTGCTCTATGCTGTTCTATGGTGCTTTCTGCCTCTTGGTTGCGCACGCATGTTTTCGTGACGTTCCATAGAAATCCATGTATAGGGCTACTCAAAATACAACATGGGAGACAACTGTAAAGGTTCCTCGGATGTGACATCTGTTTTAAAAAGGTAGGCCTAGCATAGAACATTCTGTAGGATAGACTAAATTGAGGAATCTTTTCTCCATGTTCCCTGGGAAATTTTAATACTGATTCAGCACGACTGTGATACAGTGATGGAAAGGCGAGTGACGAAGCGGAATTTGAGCACTGTCTATTTAGATACACATTTCTCTCTGGACGAGCGTTAATCCGCGGCAGGGGCTCCAGGAAATGGACCGAATGATGGGGATTGACTGTGACACTTTCACATTCCCTTAAAAAAACTTTGCGTCCTAGCAGGTTGCTGAGCTGTCAGTTAGCCTCCCAGCATTAGTAGATGAGCTCCCCGGGCAGATCTACCCGAATGACTGACTGACTGACTGGGCTTCATTGAGATGTGATTTCAAATCCACGTGTGGTAGGTTAAGCATCAGACAAAATGATGTGCGCGTATCGTCACACCTCTACTATGTCGCAGTCTATTGTTGGCTTCAGTGTGGTAGACAGCTATTGTTGAATTAATTCAATTATGTTTTAACATTCAGCTTTTAATGTTGCATAGTTTAACGCCCCTTGCATAGAAACAAAATAAGAATACGCAAAATAAGAATACGCTACTTGCCACAAATAACAACTTCTTTCAAAATGTATTCACACGTGTTAAACAGGGCAACTTCTAATGTTGGTCCATGAAACCAGACAACTAGCCTATTTCTAGCAGTTAATCTTATTATTTTGAGGTAGACATCGAAAGGCTTGTAGTGTGTCAGTCACTGCTCAGGTGATTTCCACTGTGCGATGTAAGTAGAGCCCAGCAGGAGATGTCCGTAGAACAACAGCATCTGTAGTGATCATTTCAGTCAGTCATACCCTCGGCTACCTTATATGCACTGATTATTGATATGACTATCAGTATGTATGCTATATTAAAGTATGGGATGTAGAAAGATGCAAGCTAAATTAATACCAAACATAACAAAACAGGTACCACTCTCAAGAAATACAATGCTATGAAACATTACAATAATAGTGTCATTTCTTATGAATGTTATAAGTGGGTTTATGGCAGCCTAAACAATCCAGCAACTAAATTTACCCCCACACTTACAATGATGCAACATTACAACACTGATATAATGTCATAATGCCCCCCCCCCCCCCCCCCCCAACACACACACACACACACACACACACACACACACACACACACACACCACCACCACCACCACCAATAGATATGGTAAAGGGTTACATTTTCATCCGTTTTGACCACTAAAACTAATTAGTACATACTGTCATACTGTGTACTGTCTGGTGATTGGGCCAAGATAAATGACGTTGCGGTGAAAACGGACTAGTGTTTAATGAAGTGGACTCTATTATTTATCAAACCTTGAAGACAAAATGTGCACTGGAACAGTGCCAGCTGTCAGCGTGAACTGAGCTAAAATATTTCCGAAATCATGACATCATCCATCGCTCCAGAGTCCAGTTTGCTGTCCAGGATGTCTAATGACCAAAGGATATTCCACTGATTGAGACACCTGTTTAAGACAGCTGCGTGAACCCCGACATGCTCCCGCATGTGAGAGGACCAAACCCGGCGAGATCCCCTCTAGCTCTGCCAGCCTCGCTGTCTCTGCTGTCTGCCTCTGACACAGCCGACTCCGTGATTAATGAGGCCGCATCCTTAACACGTCCACTCAGGACATAACCCAGCCAGAGGCCAGTGACGACTAAACGTGTCCAATTTCCAAAAACTGTCAAACCCCCTCATCAGCCACAGCCAAGCGTCAAACCGAGTGTTTAGCGAAAAGTAGATCGCCTGGCAGCTGTTAAGTCGTAATGCACTTGTTTCTGTTGTCTCCCAACACTTCCCCGACAAGAAGGCAAAGTAGGCTACACTTCTTGCACCACACATTCGAATCTTTGCGATGCAAGTGGCATACAATTATCAGATACTTGTTTACATGTTTAGGGGTCTGTATCTGTGTTCACATTAAACGTTTGCACAATCACAAAACTGTGTGTAAAGAATACGGTTGCACTGCTCTACCCGTGAGATGAAGCACAAGACACGATATCTAGTGTAACTTACGGGGTGATGGAAGGGCTGCATCAAAGCTGCTGATACGGCTGAAAATCCACAGCAATAGCGTTAACCTCGGTCCAAGAAGTCGCGGCATCTTGGCTTCACTCTGCCGACGGAAAACACAACGCCGAGAACTGTCTCTTCACTGGAATTTCTCCGTGTGCCAACGCTTTCCAACACTGACTGCACTGTCCCTGCAGACAGGCGAGGGGAGTAACGGAGAGTCCCGCTCTGTACGGCGTTATGTGCACTGGAGACGATGCCGCTCCTCTTCTCTTCTCTACTTTGCGTCGGAGTAAAGCGGCTCCACGTATACTATCATGCAACACGTAGCATTGGACGACAACTAACAGAAAACGCGAGGCGTATTTCAAGCCATGACGACGTCGCTTCTGAAATGCTGCGCGTCCAGGCGGGTAGCTGTCCAGGTGCTGAAGTTATTAGTTGCGGCGCTCTTGCCCCCGTCCTCAGTGCATATAAACACTACCCCCTTCGCTCACTAGTTGGTACGGTCCGCAAAACAGTTGGACCGTCCTCATGAGGGAGGGTAGGAGTTGAGTGACTTCTCTTGGGACACATAGAATGGATTCAGGAAGTCCCATGGACATTTATTATTTATCATAAAACAACACTAGCAGAAAAGTTGCAATCTTAAAAAGCATTTACCAAATGTGTGTCATAGATGTCTCTAAACCCCTGCACTGCTGATAAAATTATAAAACCGACAAATCTTTCATGCTAACCGACTGAAACTGGAATAAGGTATAATATATAATGCAATAGGTCAGTTATCTCCACAAAGTGGACTGGTATTTTTAGACAACTCCTCACTGATGTGAGCATTCTCCAGAGTGCAGCATGTCAGAAAGTAGCCTATTCCACAATGTGGATGTGATTTCTTCAAAACATGTTCAGAGACTGCGAAAATGTTATTTAAAACTTACATGAAATCTCTTTGCTTGAGTGTCTCTGAGAAAGGTTATAGATGAAAACTGAGATTTGTTTAGGTTATGACTGATTTGTTATAGATGAAGACTGAGATTTGTTTAGGTGATGATGACTGACAGAAACCTTCCCATACCCCTCAGTCACAGTACCTTATAGTATCAACACACAGCGACATACACATCATAGAATCATAGAACAGTTAATGTTGTTTGGTTGATTTGTTATGTATGTATTCATGTATGTATCTGTTTGGTTGATATGCATTTGTTTATGTATTTATCTGCCTATCTATCTGATTTCTTCACTCACTGAGATGAGTTGTTTGGTGTTTTAGTTCCTAACTTCCTCATCATGCTCCAACACTAACCTTTTTTCCACTGGTGCTTGAGATAATTGCCATCTGTGCAACTTGAAGCCACGGCAGCCTGCACCCTCTCTCCATCTCACATGCCCTTGTGGAATTAGACATATAAATAACAACATGCTGCAGTATTTCAGCCTGAACCTTTTCATTATATCCCTCCTTTTGATCTCAACGTGTGAATTGCCCTTCATCGTAATAAAAAAGAATATTATGTCTTATGAATAAAATAGATTATTTTGATGAAAAGTTCTTTTTACCAACATCAATTCTGCCAAATGATCTGGCTGTATTTATTTGAATGGCTTGTTATCATTCTCACGTGGAAACACTCTTCAGTCTTATCTGTGGGGAGCCTGTCACTGTCATCATGCTGCCTCTCAAAGAAGAGGTCACTGGTACGTGTGCTGATTCTGTTTCTCGAAGGCACTTACAGTATAAACCTTTCAGAGCACAAATTACAATCAGACTGTATCTGGACCCTGGACTATTCAATTATCTAATTTCATTTTTTCTTTTGTCCTGCAAATGAATGTTTCACACAGAGATGTAATATCTGTGTGGCATTTTGATGAGATAGGGCTGCATGAATGAAAAGTGTTTAAAAGACTTCTCGGAAGCCCTGAAAAAATGCTGATGTGGTACATTTCTAAACACTTAAGTAATTCCACTTCAATTGATTTATGGCTAACATGAGTTCTGCTTCTGAAAGGGAAAATCTTTTCAATATCTGTGGTTACCTTTGTCATTTAATAAGTCGTGTGAATAATTCAGATTCTGAATCGTCCCGTAGCCATAATTAACTAAGTGAAACTAGCCATAGGAGGTCTCTTCTGAAAAGAGCACATTCCAGCTCAGGGACTTCCTTGCATTATCTACCAAATCCAATAACTTCCCAAAGAGTTGGAGGGTCCTTGGGGGGGACACAAATTGATGCACTGAGAAAGAAGTTCCTTGACCTTCCTGAGATGAGTAGATTTTTGTGCTATTTCACTTTTAATCGCAGATAATACAGTCTCAGGTAAAGTCGGCACAAAATAATAATGGCCTCCTTAGAATTGCTTAAAATGCAAATGCATTAGATTTCACCTCCTTAAGCGTTGGTGGTGTCACCATTACGTTGTGTAACTGTTCTCCATAGAAGATTTATACGATTCATAACCGTTGCAGCCTTTTCCACTTTGTAAATATCCCTTTAATATAGGCAGGATGTTTAGCCCAGTTGTGCTTTGGGCAGGATATCTCAGCCTGATTAGAAAGTGCTGCAGACAGTTGCCTGGTGATCAGCGTCTCGATTGATCATGAGGAACAACCAGTAACAGACCCCCGAGACAGAAGTATTGATCAAATCTGTCTTATTGACTAAATGAGAGGAAGGCAGAAAAGTAACTTTTACGCTACTCATATGAAACTATGGGAAAGTAGTTCTGCATGCCTGGGTGGATTCCCCATCAGGCTCCAGCAGTCTTCTGGTTCTGTGCTGTTTCGTGTATAAATGTCCTGTCACAAACAAGAGCCTGGTCTGGAGCTGGCCCTGCTAGTGAAACACAAATGCCTGAGACTGGCTTGTGTTACTTGTTTACATGTCATTACATTAAGTTCAAGACAGAGGGCAAACATATTTGTCTTTGAAATGAGGGATTGGAAAAACATCACAGTGGACTGGCATTTCCCCCCCCCCCCCCCCAAACACACAAACACACACACACACACACACACACACACACACACACACACACACACACACACACACAAAAGGCATGACAGCCCATTCAGCAGGTTCCATCCATGGCCTTTAAATACCAGCTAGGAAAAGAGCCTGTATGTTATTTCCAGTCTTTTGAAGAGAGCCATTTCATAGTCCAAAGGTGTACCGATGCCTTTGGTAAACAAATATCGAAATATCACACTAATTAGATGTAGCTCTTTGTAGACAAGCCAAGTGACCTTGGTTCCCAAGGAAAGATCATGAAAAACTAAGGCGGGCCCTCCATGTCTCCACGGCTGATGCCATGCAGATCCGGCCAAGGCCACGCCGCACACTCTAATTACTGAGGCCAATCTGATAGTGGTGAACGAGTTCATAAGTTGTGTGTGGGCGTGTCACAGTGATATGTTTTCAGTCCGATCAATGGCATTTTAATCAAAATGGTGATTATGTCTGTTTCTCTCTCTCCCTCTCTCTCTCTCTCTCTGTCTCTTTGTCTATCTCATCTGTGACTTCCTCCCAGTACCTTCCAGCTGGCCAGTATGTTGAACTGCACGGGAAGCATCTGAGCTAGTCATTAGTAAAGGCAGTTGATCCCCTCGAGTTGAACGGTTTGCACAATTAAAGCAGTCTAAATCTGTAAAAGCCCCCGCTTTATTAAGCCTTAAACGTTTTCTGTGGCTAGTACGGCTGGGTCAATCTGTCCTGTGGCGTTTGGAAAGATGTAGAGGTTCTCAGGTTTTCACTCTATAGGTTCATTATCCTGACATGACCGCATTGTGTTGTTCTATATTTAATGTCCCAGTGTTATTACCTACATAGTGTAGCTCTGAGAAACATAAGTTATTACAGAAGATCATCATTATAGAAGATCATTATAGAAGTGAACACAGAAAACATATTTGTTTCCCTTTTTCGTCCTTATGAATACTTCATCTTAATTAACTTGAAAATGTGTAAATAGTATTTTTATGTGAAAGTGTACTATGTGTTTGTGTGTGTATGTGTGTGTGTGTGGGGGGGGTGCTTGTGTGTGTGTGTGTGTGTGTGTGTGTGTGTGTGTGTGTGTGTGTGTGAGTGTATGGTATGTGTGTCTGTGTGTGTGTGTGTGTGTTTGCGTGTGTACACATGCGGTTGAGGATGCAGATGACATGCCTAGCATGGGGCAGTGTGTATCAAGGAGATTTTAGGATCAGAATGTCTCCAGACAGCGAGAGGCCTTATGCTGTGTGTGTGTGTGTGTGTGTGTGTGTGTGTGTGTGTGTGTGTGTGTGTGCTGCTGTCAGGAAGGAAGGATACACCCATATACGGCCGGAATCCTGCGGACAGCTGCAGCGAAGATGTGCCGGGATTAAAGGGGTGAGGCGTCAATGAGGGGGGTGGCCCAGCTAATGACCCTGAAGCTGCCGCTGGGCCCTGCAGTGTGTGTGTGTGTGCCCCCAGCTAATGCCCCTGAAGCTGCCGTTGGGCCCCCAGCTAATGCCCCTGAAGCTGCCGTTGGGCCCCCAGCTAATGCCCCTGAAGCTGCCGTTGGGCCCTGCAGTGTGTGTGTGTGTGTGTGCCCCCAGCTAATGCCCCTGAAGCTGCCGTTGGGCCCTGCAGTGTGTGTGTGTGTGCCCCCCGCTAATGACCTGAAGCTG
>NC_055973.1:31213020-31275520 GCF_018492685.1 Alosa sapidissima | reverse complement strand
TACATACATGTAAAATGACTATAATAGTGAGTGTGCATGAGTATAGTGGTGTATGTGCAAGATTATGATAGTGTGTGTAAGACCAAGTATGAATTAAGGCCTAGACGGCCCCCTTATACGTGTGTGCCTCCAACTAATGTCTCTCTCTTTCTGTGTGTGTGTGTGTGCTTCCAACTAATGTCTCTCTCTCTCTCTCTCTCTCTCTCTCTCTCTTTCTGTGTGTGTGTGTGTGTGTGCCTTCAACTAATGTCTCTCTCTCTCTTTCTGTGTGTGTGTGTGTGTGTGCCTCCAACTAATGTCTCTCTCTCTCTTTCTGTGTGTGCGTGTGTGTGTGCCTCCAACTAATGTCTCTCTCCCTCCCTCTCTTTCTGTGTGTGTGTGTGTGTCTCCAATTAATGGGTGTGTGTCTGTCTCTTTCTCTCTATCTCTGTGTATGTGTGTGGTCGCTATTCAATATTTTCAGCATTCAGAATTATGTGTGTGTATGTGTGTGTGGTCAGATTTTCAACATTCACATTTTTTTATCAATAAGGTAAGCACCAGAATATTCTCTACCTTCAGAATCATCTTCATATAATGAATGAACGATATAAATAAAGCATTGTGATTTGGCATTTACACAGGAGATATGAGATGCTTTACTGACAGACAGTTCAGGGACAGTTTCTCTTGCAGGCCATTCTGCCATCAGCTTACACACACACACACACACACACACACGAGTCACAGATATGGTATACCACACTGCCGTGTAATTCAGACAGCATGTGTCCTCTGCCGTAATATCTGGAATTGTGGGAAACTGTACAACACAAATATGAGACACATGAAATGAACCATATTGCGCAAGTCACTATTAGACAGATAAAAATGATGCAGGAGACATAAAAATGTCTCTCATTCTCTCTCTCTCTCTCTCTCTCTCTCTCTCCCTCCCTCTCTCTCTCTCTCCCTCTCTCTCTCTCTCTCTCTCTCTCTCACTCTCTCAAATGTATTGCCATATGTGATTGTGTCTGTATAGAGAGCATATATACTGTAATGAATTGCCTTCAACACTCATTTTCCACTGAACAGAAGGAGAAATCTGTAAGAACGGCAGAAAAAACAGACTTCCATGTTTGGCAATGAAAAAATGGGTCTCGTATTTTCAGAAATGGAACAGATGCCTTTACATCTGGACGGGCCATGCTTAATCATCTGAAAAGTTTCCCTCCCAGGCCACCGTACCTCACCCCATCAGGTAGCCGAGAATCAGGTCTCCTCCTCACAATCTGCCTCCATCCTGTGCCCAGGAAGTTAAAAGCAGAAATCTACTGAGATGAACCAACAGAAACTAAACAAAAACAGCCAAATACTTTAACCTTGGTCCCATGTTGATGTCCCATACTGAAGTCAGCTGACTGCTGTTACTGTTGGACAACAGCGATCATTAGCTTGTGTTCTGCTCCCATGATGCAACATTGCTCCGGGCCTTCCCAATGAACAGCACGTTCAAGCCAACCCTATAAGGCTTTCCCCTACACAAGCATCCCCAGCATAGCAGCATGCTCATTAAACAAGTGTACCCAAGCGTTGTGGGATTGTTTATGTTGCTATGTGCACGGTGAACAAGCCCACACGTCTCTATCTCCATCGCTGCAGTGTGGGCCTGTGGACTCCAGCTCAGCCCTTGGGATGCTCCACGGAGAAAGGGGCAAATGATAATGGACGTGTCCGTCTCGCCGCCTCCACGCCTGGGGAACCAGTGGACGAGCCAGCCTGCTGGCGCTCTGTCTGTGCTGATATGAATTGATTGGTGTCCAGGCCATGCTATCTGGCCAGTGACTGTTGCTCCAGTAGGATCCGCGCTTTTCTCTTTTCCAGGTGAGGGACACCAACTGAAATAGTCTGCCTATCTATCGATCACTGCCGCCATTGTGCATCTGGAAAGTGGACGGTGTTGGGCAGAGCCCCAGGGGGAGATAGCAAATATTTGAAATGGCCACACGCCGGCCAACGATAAGAGATGGGATTTCGTTTTTTTTTTGTTTTTTTTTTCAGGTCCAAATAAAATTGGATTTGTTTCCGAGCCTGCATCATTGTTAGAGGTTGTCATGGTGATTGTTGTAATAATGATTTCGTGTTGTGTCATTTATCCTTCATCACACAAATAACCGAGTGCGTTGTTGTTGTCCTTCACGACCGCGGTGGCACTTGTAATTATTAATAGCGGATGACAGCTCTGTGGGCGCAGGCATTCTCTCCAATTGGAGACATCTGTTCTTAGCTGATGCCCCACATGAGGAAATCCAGCCCAATCCCTGCAGCCTGTTGAGATTCAATACAGAGCTGGCACGGACTCCAAACAGATGTGTCACAGGGACGCCATTTGCTCTGTTAAGTCACACTGCCTTATTTGGTGCCCTGCCGTGTGTCCCGTTTGATTTGGTTAGTGCCACTGTGGGCTAGAGATGTGTCCCATTTGGGTTGTGCCACTGAGGGGCTAGAGATGTGTCCCATTTGGGTGGTGCCACTGTGGGGCTAGAGATGTGTCCCATTTGGGTGGTGCCACTGTGGGCTAGATATGTGTCCCATTTGGGTGGTGCCACTGTGGGGCTAGAGATGTGTCCCATTTGGGTGGTGCCACTGTGGGCTAGATATGTGTCCCATTTGGGTTGTGCCACTGAGGGGCTAGAGATGTGTCCCATTTGGGTGGTGCCACTGTGGGCTAGAGATCTGTCCCATTTGGGTGGTGCCACTGAGGGGCTGTACAGCAGCGCTACCGCAGGAATCAAAGTTTGCCCACTCGAGAAGGATTACCTCTCACGCTCGCCAGGGTGGCAGAGCGAGAACACACCCACTTGTGATGAAACTGCACAATTCGAAGCTGAACATTAACATTCAATATGTTCTATTAGAAAAGGGGAAATAAGCACAATATGTTCTGTTAGAACAGGGGAACTGAGCACAGTATGTTCCGTTAGAACAGGGGAACTGAGCACAATATGTTCCATTAGAACAGGGGAACTGAGCACAATATGTTCCGTTAGAACAGTGGAACTTAGCACATGGGAGTTGTATGGCCTCTGAAGCTAAAGTGCTCTATGATGCCCTACACTTCAAACTTCTGTTTTTTGTTATTTGTTTGTTTGTTTTTCTTATTAAGATGTGAATAACTTTAGGCTTTAGCAATGTGCATGGACCAGAGCACAAAGATACCAAGCACAAGACTGACGACAGACACTGACTGCCAAGCGCCCACGTCCTGATGCATCTGTGTAGCTCTGGTTCATGACCCCAGGAGTTTGAAGAAAATGGCATAACCAAACCATGTGTCAGAGGAATTCTACAAGCCCCTTAAACAGGGGCTTGTAGAATTCCTCTGACACATGGTTTGGTTATGCCATGGTTTTTGGACAATTTGTGACAAATAGAGTTAGCTTTGCTAAGTTTGGGGTAGGGTCTGGTTGGGGTAGGGTCTGGTTGAGGATAATAGACTGTTGTTGATGTGCAGCTGAGAGGTAAGGCTAAATTAGACAGGTTTGTAACTGATTAATTCTCATATATATGCTCCTTACTTACATGTATGTATGTGTATATGAGAGTGCCTATTCTGTTCCCCAAAAGATACTTTAAACATGCTCTCTTACCATCGCAAATGGAAAAACAAATGAACAATAAATAAGCAATGTGAGAGTCTCTTACGCGACAGATTAATGAGCTTCACTACCTCTAATTGTGCCTCATACCAAGAGATGCTGTGCCACATGTATATGCATGTGTGTGTGTGTGTGTGCGTGTGTGCGATCATGCTTTCGGCGGAGTCTGAGCCAGAGCATGAGCCCTGGACTCAAAGGAGCCGGTGGATTACCTCGTCCGTGTTTCCTTCAGTCCCACAGCAGATGCCTGTCTTCTTCATCCAGCTGTCACCAGCCTACATGCCCCCCCTCCTCCTCCTCTTCTGAGGCAGCACCTTTCCATTAGGCTGGTCAGACTGCAGGCGGTTTAGGCTGGACCTGGGTAACAGCTGAGCCTGCAGTGGTCGTACAAACCATTTCTTATTAATCACAAAGTCAGAGGCCTCTGTAGTGCCCACAAGCAGCAATACACAGCAGGCGCCTTCAGTGGGGTTAAGCAAAAAGCCCAGTGACCAAACAGACTGCCGGCAGGCTGAAGTAGAGCAGGAACGGTGTTCATTACACAACTCTCAAGTCATGTTCAACATACTGGACCACTGACATGGTAACACATGCAGATACACATGCAGATACTGGACCACTGACATGGTAACACATGCAGATACTGGACCACTGACATGGTAACACATACTGTACCACTGACATGGTAACACATACTGATACTGTACCACTGACATGGTAACACATGCACATACTGTACCACTGACATGGTAACACATACTGTACCACTGACTGAAAAGAGGGTACACGGTAGTAAGGGGTTGAGCAGTGATGGAAATGGAGAGAGGAGTACTGACAGCCTACATCCCAGCTGTGCCATGTTCTTTATCAAAACATTTTTAATAATGGAATCATTGAATCCTCAGTTTCTGCCTTTTCCAGGGCGGAGTAATTTAAATATTTCACATTATTTCTGATGAGAAAACAGTGAGACACTGTAGATGTGAGATGTCCAGGGGGGTCAGGCTGATTCAGTTTCACTAGTTCTCATTAAACTGGAGGGGAGAAAGACTAGAGGCCCACCTCCAGCTCTAGGTACCAAGCGGAGGGGGCCACGTTATTATCAGAGGTGGACAACTTCAGTTTTAGACAATTGGTTCTGACTGAGCACTTAGCAGGGGTGATATCACTTATTGGCTAGTCTACTGTGCTGAGTTGTGAGAAGATTTGAGTGAATGGTTGGAACAAATGTGGTACTGTTACTTTCAGAAGCCACACTTATAATAATTGCCAGTAATGAATATATAAAAAAAAGCAAGTTTCAGACAGAAGTGCTTTATCAGCTGGGGAAGGAAGCATAAATGATTAAAGGGACACCAGGCAACGTTTTCGTGTTAATTAATCATCTTCGTAAGTTGGTATATGGTTAAATGACTCATTACAGGGCGAATGAAGACTCTCTCGCCCGCCCCTACTGCCTGTAGGAAGAATATCCCACTTGCAAGTTCGGTGTATCCTACCAGCCGACCGAAGCAGGATCAGTTTACATCCTGCATCCACAGCACAGAGGCAGGCTAACGAAACTCTAGCGATTGTTGCAAACGTGTGTATAATGGCAGAGCCAGTGAAGAAGCAGCAAAAACCCTTGACGGAAGATGCAAAGAAAAGG
Source organism: Alosa sapidissima (assembly GCF_018492685.1). NCBI lineage: Eukaryota > Metazoa > Chordata > Actinopteri > Clupeiformes > Clupeidae > Alosa > Alosa sapidissima. Next base: position 31,270,234 of record NC_055973.1, on the reverse strand, counting down.
AAAAGAGCTTCAGACCGAGCGAGGGGGTTTCGTAGAGAAAAAGCATCAAGCTTGCCTGGTGTCCCTTTAAAGCAATAGAGTTCCACAGATTTGTGAATATCGATCCCTACCTTTTATTTTTACCATCTTTGCTAAAAATCACTGCCTAATGCCACATATAATAAATAGGGCTGTCAAAATAACAGATTAATTTCGATTAATTAATTTGAGAAAAAATAACTGATTAAAAAAAATAGCGCAGATTAATCGATTCCGTATGACCTTTGACCCCGAGCCGTTCTAGTCAGTAACCATTAGACTTCATTAGACTTTAGGAGTTCATCAACTCTAACGTCGCACATCAATGCAAAGAAATAGTGTTGACATTGAGGGGAGTGTTAATTTATTTTCATTGTGTCCCTTAGGTTATATCTGTGGCCTGAAATCCCTTGTATGTGGAAAAAAAAACTTCTTCCCGAAGCACTTTTGAATTTATTTCCTCAGCATATTAGGTCATATCATAGATTATTATGGCCATTATTTGAACAGTGAAAATAATAATAAAAGAGTTTTTGAACTTTAATGTCACTAATGCTGATTATTCAATGATTCATTTTAATTTAAATATTTAAAATACTTTCACAGCTAAATTAATATTTGCAATCATTTTAGACTAATTAGGTATGTAATTAATTTGATTATTTTTTTTTTTATCAATTGACCGCCCTAATAATAAATGTTATAATTTTAAGTTAGTACACAATATTTCTATTGAGACAGAAATTTTTAAGACAGAAATATTTTATTAGCACAAAGACAGTGTGTAGAGAGAGAGAGAGAGAGAGAGAGAGAGAGATTGTGTGTGTGTGTGTGTGTGTGTGTGTGTGTGTGCATGTGCATGTGTAGGCCTAGTTAATTTAACATCTGGTCTCTTTTATCATGTTTACTAACCAATAGCATTCAAGACAGGGTCTAGACTTACACCATGCAGCAGACAAACATCTCTCGCACCACCACTCGCAGTGCTAACGTTAGATGGACCACCACAATCATATCATCACTGACACGGATGTCAGCCAGACGAGAATCAGTGTCCAACCCACTACCATTGCCCTTACAGTTATGCACTGAAATATACAGTTTAGCAAAAACTGACATGGTAACACATACTGTACCACTGACTGAAAAGAGGGTACACGGTAGTAAGGGGTTGAGCAGTGATGGAAATGGAGAGAGGAGTGTGATTAAATATGTGTGATTAAAAACACATTTCAAATCATTACAATTACGTTCCATTGTGCCTTTACATATGTGTTTGGGCATTGAAATGATTACATTGTGCATGGTGAGCTTCCTGCAGAGTGGCGTGGTGTGGCTTTGGCCTGATTAGATAATTACCTTTGCGACAGGGACAAAGTGTATTTCGAGTATAATAACTGAAGAAAATGAGGCTGTAAGCTCTGACAAGCTGACTATTCAGAATAAGCAAGCCCTCCCCCACCCACCCCCTCATCCAAAATAATGACCACCGTTGGGAAGAAAAGAAAGTCCAGTTGTACTCAAGGCCTGACACTGAGGATTTACAGTCCAGTTGTACTCAAGGCCTGACACTGAGGAATTACAGTCCAGTTGTACTCAAGGCCTGACACTGAGGAATTACAGTCCAGTTGTACTCAAGGCCTGACACTGAGGATTTACAGTCCAGTTGTACTCAAGGCCTGACACTGAGGAATTACAGACGAGCTGACTGACCCTATGTTATTGAGGGGACATGAAGGAGGGGAGATTCTGATGACCAGGGAAGTGAGGGGACAACAGAGTCTTAAAAAAAAATAAAAATAATAAAAACCCTGACAGTCCTTGAAGCTTATTGCTGAGTGGTGTGAACCTGCTGAACGGACACAGTTGAGATGCCACACACTTTTCCCTGGAGCAGGCTGAACAGACAGTTCAGATGCTACACACTCTTCTGGAGGAGGCTGAACAGACAGTTCAGATGCTACACACTCTTCTGGAGCAGGCTGAACAGACAGTTCAGATGCCACGCACTCTTCTGGAGGAGGCTGAACAGACAGTTCAGATGCCACGCACTCTTCTGGAGGAGGCTGAACAGACACAGTTCAGATGCCACGCACTCTTCGCTGGAGGAGGCTGAACAGACAGTTCAGATGCCACGCACTCTTCTGGAGGAGGCTTTGTGATGGTGTCTTGTACGCCGGGACCACAATCGGGCCGAGGAGCACAAGTGCATTACGGCAGGTGTCAGCGGGTCATACGCTCTAAGAGAACTTCTCACCCCACGCACAACACTGCATCATTTTCACAGTTGCTCCGTCGGTGAACTGAGGCCGGGCATATTCCTTAAAGCGCAGTAAACTCATCAAAGCCAGCCCTATTTTTCAGGCTAAAACTTTAAATGGGGTCTCAAAGTAAAGTTCAGGGGTGACAAATTAAGATGGATGTGAAAGGCACACCAGACAGCTATGGAGAAAAGCCTGTCGCTCCTGCAGTCCAAGGCCACTCACACAAGTCTGCCATGCGTCCAACCTCCTCACAGTCCACTCAGCCCATGTGATGGTGAAGAGACATTTCAGGAGTCTGCTGATGGGGTTCATTATGTGATCAGATGACCTTGCTAGAGGGTTCATTATGTCATCAGATGACCTTGCTAAAGGGTTCATTATGTCATCAGATGACCTTGCTAGAGGGTTCATTATGTCATCAGATGACCTTGCTAAAGGGTTCATTATGTGATCAGATAACCTTGCTAGAGGGTTCATTATGTGATCAGATAACCTTGCTAGAGGGTTCATTATGTCATCAGATGACCTTGCTAGGGCTCATCATGCGTTTCACTCTTCCTTGAGAATGTTTCAAACGTCAAATGTCAAAATGCACCAACACCATGTTACATGCTTTGCTTACTCCACTTACATGTAATTGGGAATGCATCTTGCGTGCGCAGCAGAGCAACAAAGAGAGTGGCAGATTCCTGCTGGCTTGTCCTTGTGTATCTCCTTTTTAATATAATACGCTTGAAAAAGGAAATAATGAAGGCAACAAAAAGGGGGCTACAAGAGGTTGCGATTTGTGAGGTTATCCGGTTCCCACTGTCAATTTTTACAGTTTTTTCTCAATTGTTTACACACAAATACTGGTACTTGAGGCACAATGACCACAACATGTAACTCGTGCACCAAACCCCTGAACCAATTCTGCTAAACTACAAGCACAATTCCTGCTTTAAACTCAAATTGCCGTTCTGAAACACACTTTTTTCAAAACACTACACACAATTCTCTGCATTTGGCACAATTTTCATGAAGAAAATCTCTTGTTTTCACAAGGAAGACACTGCCATTCAAATTCTAAAGTTAATTGCCCTACTGTGCACACTGACTCATCACATGGGCAAACATCTGTCACATAGTTTTACAATTAGCAATCAGAGTTTTAGCATAATGCTTGTGGTGTGGATGAGGTGCTGTGGCCAGACCGAAACAGAAGATTGAATGCAGAAGAGAAGAGAGGATGCAGCACAGTTTTTTTTTTACTGTAACTGTATACAGTAAATTCTTCTGTTGTTTTGTATGTAGACCACTGTATGTGCAACTTGGTGTTGGTTGGGATGTACACTGTGTACATTGTTTTTGTGGGGAAAATAAAATATATAATATATTTGTTACTGTGTATTTCTGTGTCCTGAGTATAAAAACAATATTCTCAAATATTTTACACACTTATGTATGGACTGTCTGTAGTAAGTGTAACACTGAATAAAAAAAGGCCTAAGTCATTATGATGAATGGAGACGAAGTGTTTTCCATTAATCATAGTGTTTTACATTGAGCACATCAGTGTTCAACTGGTTCTTATATATGTCTATTCATATGATGGTTTGTGTGTGTCATTTGAAAACAAAATACCATTTTGAGAAGAAATAACATTGTTTTAGATGCACTCTAGCGGCAAATGTAATTGGGTCTGGCTCGTCAGGCTAATTTTGTTGTGCAGTGTGTAATGATTGATTGAAAGTGAACAGTGATTTGACTACAAGTTGTGTTGTTTGAAGGCAAGATGTACTTTTGCTGCATGTTTTAAATGTTTTGGGAGTGTTAGAGTTTTGCAAGCAAAATGTGTCATTTTGGCCAGGGTGATTCTGTTTAGACCTGTGTGTTAACTGTTTTGACAACGTGATGTCAGAGTTGACACAAGCATTACAGTAAAGTGATCGAGAACAACTATAACATGGAGTTGGTTCCCCCTCCACATCTGCAACAGCTTCCACTCGTCAGGGGAGGTGTTCCACAGGATTTCATGTGACTGTGGACATTTGTGCCCTCTCATTCAGAAGAGTATTTGTGAGGTCAGGCTCTGTTGCTGGACAAGAAGGCCTGGCTCCCAATTTCCTGCTTTCCTTTGCTCAGAGAACAGTATTGGGCTTTTGAGCTACCATTTAGCACCTTCAAGAAAGACAAAAGTCTGAGGCAAACTTATGCCAGCAAACACAATATTTGGCACTGTTAGCAAATGTTCTACCACAAAATGTCACACTGATAATCCAAGCTAGTAACGCAAGACAATGGATGCTTTGTTTTGTATACTTCTAAAAGCACAATGTCATGATGTCAGACACCATATTGTTTGATGAACACATCATGATATAATGCATAATACATATTTAGAACACCATCAAAGCTTGTTAAACTTGGTTACCTACTGAAAAGCACAGTAAGTCTTGTTAAATAAAAGATCAAAGAGCTATACTTTATACAGCTAGGTGAGAAATCATTCTGTCCCGAGGTTCCTGGAAACTACAAAAGGAGCAGACGAGAGTGGGACCGTGTAGCTCCAAAGGTTGACAAACAGAGTGAAATTCTATTACAATAAGAAGCAGTGCTACCCGGGGGGAGAGAAGTGTGTGTGTGTGTGTGTATGTGTGTGTGTGTGAGAGAGAGAGAAAAAGTGGGAGAGGAGTGTGTGTGGGAGAGAGAGAGAGAGAGAGTGTGTGTGGGTGTGTTTGTGTGTGTGTGTAAGAATGGCCAGAGGAAATGGCTAGAACCAGAGCTCGACTGAATGTATGCTTACGCCACAGGGGCAGGAACAGTTCCTGTTCTGAAGTGATCACATATCAAGCTCTAGCAACCTGCCCTGAAGGTACGACGCCTGCGCAAAAAAAAGAGAAAACAGTGGAAGCCTTTACTGACCTTCGGGGGCTACACAGAGAGGAAAACAGGGAGAGGTCTGGGAATACCATACGCTAGCTCTATTGTGTTCAGAAGAAAACAGGGAGAAGTCTGGGAATACCATACGCTAGCTGTATTGTGTTCAGAAGAAAACAGGGAGATATCTGGGAATACTATACGCTAGCTCCATTGCGCTAGCTCTATTGTGTTCAGAGCCCATGCATAAAGGAAGCGTACATACGCTAGCTCCATTGTGCTAACTCCATTATGTTCAGAGCCCATGCATAAAGGAAGTATACGCTAGCTCCATTATGCTAGCTCCATTGTGTTTAGAGCCCATGCATAAAGGTAGTGTACGTACGCTAGCTCATTGCGCTAGCTCTGTTGTATCAGAGCCCATGCATAAAGGAAGCGTACATATGCTAGCTCCATTATGTTCAGAGCCCGTGCATAAAGGAAGCGTACATGTGCTAGCTCCATTGCGCTAGCTCCATTGCGTTTAGAGCCCATGCATAAAGGAAGCGTACATATGCTAGCTCCATTGCGCTAGCTCCATTAGAGCCCATGCATAAAGGAAGCGTACATATGCTAGCTCCATTGTGCTAGCTCCATTGCGTTTAGAGCCCATAAAGGAAGCGTACAGTACATATGGGAAGAAAGAGAAGAATGATGCCAACGCGCCACACTTCTGTCTCTGGGGATCAAGGCCATGAGAGGTGTGCATGCGTTGCATATGCTGGCAGGATATGGGGCAGTCGTGGCCTACTGGTTAACGCTTCGGACTTGTAACCGGAGGGTTTGCGGTTCGAACCCCGACCAGTAGGCACGGCTGCAGTACCCTTGAGCAAGGCACCTAACCCCTCACTGCTCCCCGAGCGCCGCTGTTGTTGCAGGCAGCTCACTGCGCCGGGATTAGTGTGTGCTTCACCTCACTGTGTGTTTACTGTGTGCTGAGTGTGTTTTACTAATTCACGGATTGGAATAAATGCAGAGACCAAATTTCCCTCACGGGATCAAAAGAGTACATATACTTATACTTATATATAGGATATCACGTATCACTGATGGCTACAGCAAAGTCCTTTTAGGCAAGTCCCTCCACTCAACGGCCATTTGACAACGCTTTTTGGGCACTTGTCGGGCATCCATTTCGGCAGAAATGTGCGTGCGCAAGGCTTCACGACACCGATCTTGCTCCAGCGGCGAGATCACAACTCATGTTTGGCACGATGTCTTCACAACACACCATATGATTGGCTCAATGTATTCACATGTCGACGTTTTGCCGAGGAAGGGGTGGGATATGTGTAGACAACGGCCATATTGGCGTGACAAACTAGCCCCATGCATTTCTATGGAGTATTTTTTGAGTGCTGTGTCTCCACATTAGAAAGTCTCTACAGTGTGCCACTGCTGTTCACATGAGAATGGGAGCAGTGATTATAGCATGTATGTGTGAAACACACACTCTAAGATGGTGTTTGGAGAAAACGAGATCAAGAAAGTGATGAAAGAATCATCATCATCACAAAGCCTGTCGCCCCATCCTCACTCCTGGATTTATGGCACCAAGGAGCTGGGCTCGGCAGAGAGGAGGCTCAGGGTTCAGTCATGTGCCCTTGAGACGAGACGAGAAGAGGACAGTTGAACCGAGCGGTGAGAGGACTCGGGGGCTCGAGGCCACTCAACACAAGGAGGCCGATTTAATGACGTGTGATTCTGACCTCCACTTCAGAGCTGTGTCAGGTTCACACTTGCGGCCTGGCATGCCATATACAGTGCCCGTGGAGGTCACTACATGTACACATTAGACATGCAGGGTTATGTATTTAACCGCGCTTCTCTGAAGGAGAACATGAGACGTTAACCAATAGAATGTCATATACAGGGCTTTTGGAGGCCAATACATGTACGCATTAGAAATGTTTATTTCCAGGATATATATTTTATCACACACACAAACAGATGGACATACACACACACACACACACACACATTAGTTTTTTTTCTGTCTTGGTGCATGAAATGGGCAGTTGTCTATCAAATATAGCATGCATAGTGGTATTCTCCCAATAAGGCCATCCATGGGTCATCCTTCATGGGCCATGATCAATTCAGGAACCTTAATTAAATCAATGCCCACTAAAACAGAATATAATGGTGAGAACATTTGGTGACAACAGTTTCATTTCAACCCAAAATGATGAACTATGTTGCCATAATACTGGTCCAATCCCAACTCCAAAGGGGCTTTATGAATGGGAACTAGACAACAGCAGAGTTAAAATGTGAAATGGACCTTAATTGCAGAACATTGCTCTGGATGGAGCGATGAGGAGTGCGTTTGTTTTGCTTTTTAATTTGGCTGCGCTGGTTGTGCTTTGTAATCTCTCCACAGTCATTCATTCTTGGGCTGCCAGGCTCGGGCTGAGTTGTGCCAGATGGTAAATCTAACTTTATGCTGAACTGAGTAGCGAGAGAAGCTGCGTTTTCTTTCCCACGAGGAACATTCTTTCATAAAAAAAAACGTTTCTGTACAGCTGATATAATGGATCCAATTCACCACCAAATCATTGCTACAAAGCACAGCCATTGTCGAAGATGATTTTCAAACTCACAGCATTTATTTTTTCCCATCAGGGGAACCTGTTTGGTGTGGCAGAACATTTACCAAGCTATCACAATCCAACTGAGACGAGAAACGTATGTATAATGAGGAATAATCTATAACCACTATCACACTACTTGAAGCACTAAGTCATACCATTATAACTGATTACAGTGTTATGGCTCTGTCTGCCTGTCTGTCTGTCTGTCTGTCTGCCTGTCTGTCTGTCTGCCTGTCACTCTGTCTGTTTCTCTGTCAGTTTCTCTGTCTGTTCACTTTTACTATAATGATGACAGAATGCCTGTTCCTCTGTCTGGTTTTGCTGCACATTCCTTTAGTCGTTGAAAGATTGACCAAACAATGTGTGTCCAGAAAAACAACAAACAATGTGTGTCCAGAAAAACAACAAACAATGTGTGTCCAGAAAACTGCATTTCTCAAGACCACTGGGAGCCAGGCAGGCCACACAGACGAGTCTGAACTAGAGTCTGAACATGTTATTTAATGTTTGCAATCTTTGTCATGAAAATGGAACTCGGTATGTTATAAATAAACTGTTGCTTTTGTGTAGTCAAGGGTCTGATAACCTTGGATAATCTCTCAGCTCTTCTACAATGCCCAGGTACAATTTGGGCTAAAATGAAAAGCATTATTCTCCAGTCAATATCTAATTCCCCTGTTCCGCCAGGTAGAACAGTGCACAGGGTTGCTTTCCTGCACAAAATGTTTTATTGATATTGCACGGCTCAACGTACAAGGCCTCATATGCAAATATGTGATTTACTTGCAGTGCGGGCTATATGTTCCACTCAATGCGACTCGACCTCATGAAGAATAATTGACAGCAGTTTATTCATCTGGATGGCCCTTGGCTTGAGTAACTTCTTTTCACTGTGAAATCGATGACTATGTCACAGGCTACACTGTTAAATCAAAGTCTAAATTGCATCTGCAACAAGGTTTTCCCCCCTCACTGAATGGTTTCCCCCCTCACTGAATGCAAAATATTAAAATATTTTTTCACCAACTGTATATCACAAACTACTACAATTCTGCCTTTCTTTCTATTGGAGTATCTTCTTTTTGTATTTTGTACATTTGAACCACAGTGCCAGGCATATGTGTGAAAGATTTTAATGACCTTATATATAGGCCATAATCTGATTAAGTTGGCGAAAGAGGGCTTAAGTTCACATATTTCACCAACAATTATTTAAACAATGTTATCCAGCATGGCAAACATGAAATGAGCACGCGTGTCGCATGCGCTTGTTGGACCATGTGTAATGTGTGTGTCCTGCTCCAGATACAGCGGATAGCAGAAGTGTTTCTGAGAGAATTCTAGAAGCTGAGATGCGCACAGCGCAGTGGAGTGGAGTCTAGACTGTCCCAGCAGGTAGCAGCATGAAGAGCCGGGTTAACGCCAGGACAGGCTTTATCCGCAAAACAAGCACCACCATGGTGGTAAACACAGCAAATTCTGCATAGAAAAAAAAGCTTGCTCGATATGTGTTCTTCTTCATATTTTCTGTTTGTGAGTTATGGATAAAACATCACTGTGAAATATATTGCATTTACATGTATGGTTCAGAAAGAGAGAGAGAGAATGGGGAGAGAGAGAGAGAGAGAGAGAGAGAATGGGGGGTGGGCAGGAGATTCTCCATCTAGTATCTTGCCCTGAGTATGAAGTGAGAATATTATAAATTATTGAGACGGGAAATATGTGTTGGGCAGAATAAATGGCGGCGGTGGGGCATTAGTATTTGTTGCCCTACTTTCCCTGCAGCTTGTTAAAAGCAATTGTCTGGCCAATTTGTCACACTGCCCATAACGTCTCCACTAGCGAGAGCTGACAAGTCATAGAAGGTGTACAGAGTGAAGATGAATGTCCCTTAAAACAACCTGCCCAGACCTAACATTTCACTTAACAAATGATAAACAAAGTAAAGTTGAATCTCCACGCCGGAGCGCAGAGACAGATAACAAATGCCCCTGCGCTGATGAAATATGTCCCTCCAGTCTCTCCGTCCTCTGTAGTGTTTACTGTGTTTGGCGGGTTTGGGGGCGGGCAGACCAAGTCAGCAAAGCTTGGGCACGACGGTGTGAGATGGGTCAGTGCCTTGCTGCTTGATACAGTTGGGCACGACGATGTGAGATGGGTCAGTGCCTTGCTGCTTGATACAGCCATAACTCACAGATGGAATTGTACCGTGTGCAGTGTGACAAGGACTCCTGCTTGCACTGGACTAATTGCTCCAGCATGTTAATACATCATCTCCCACACACTCCCACACAAGCAGCAGACAGAGCACCTCAGTCAGACAATACACATAGCAATTTAAAACACGACAACATTCTAAAATATTAATGCTCACTATGACTGAATACATAAATATGTCAAAAAACATCAGGAACTAGACTCCTACAAATGAATGGCACAGTATTAATATACACGGACAACTTTAGAAACAGCTTTGTGTATGATTTGTGTATGTCATACATGCTATGACTGACACACTAATAGCTCCCTAATCCCTCACTAACAGCTTAACGTGATTTCAGATTATACAGTATATGATTATGAATTATAAATAAGAGGTTTTCTTATTGAATAACTTGTGGAACTGCTGAGTTGGCTCCTTAACTGGCATAATGTGTCTAACATGCAAGCTGCTTTACCACATATACTGTACCAGCTGTGTTGTTGTGTAATGCACAAATTGAACAACACCATTAGGAAATTACACCAGTCTATAAATAGCACCAGTCTAACACACACACACACACACACACATTTGCATCATGTGTTTTTAAGGCCAGTGCCGTATTCCAGCACAGCAATCAGATCAGGGTGCCCTAGGACTTGTCCCTCAGGACTTGCGCATGTATACATTACTCCAGAATCCATAATGCACTGGTCATGTAGGCATGTTCTTATTAACAGGACCAGTCATAATGCACTGGTCATAGGCATGTTCTTATTAATAGGACCAGTCATAATGCACTGGTCATAAGCATGTTCTTATCAACAGGACCAGTCATAATGCACTGGTCACTACTATGCATGTTCTTATTAACATGACCAGTCATAATGCACTGGTCACGGCATGTTCTTATTAACAGGACCAGCCAAGCCTCATATTGTCACCTTCCTAAAATAATGGCATTATTAAAATAAAGTAATTTTCTTCAGGTTTTTCAGAAAAACGTTTAACATTTAATGATGATGAAAATGTTTTGTCAAAAAATGACTATTTGTAGGTGACGATATTTAACTTGAAAATATTTCATTTTGAACTTCTGTTTACTGCCTTGGCACCATCAATACTCTGACATCCTGCAGCCAAGCAGTGTACACACAGATATGATGGAGGTGATTATCAGATGTGCCCAGTGAGGGGCTGTTACTAAGGATGTTAATGCCCAGTGAGGGGTTGTTACTAAGGATGTTAATGCAGGGGCTGTTATGCCCAGTGAGGGGCTGTTACTAAGGATGTTAATGCCCAGTGAGGGGCTGTTACTAAGGATGGTAGATAGATAGATAGATAGATAGATAGATAGATAGATACTTTATTGATCCCCAAGGGGAAATTCAAGAAGAATTATTGATGCCCAGTGAGGGGCTGTTACTAAGGATGTTCATGGGCCCGAACTGCATAAACATATTTAATCACACGGCATAAACATATTTAATCACACGGCATATTGGACCACACAATTTAGCATTTTGACTTTTTCCCAATAGATCATCAAGGTTGATGTAGATAAATCTGTGTGTATTATCTGGAATATCATGCATATCAAAGACATGTATAGGAGGCTTGCCTTCTGGTAAACATCATAAATCATTTTCCATATGAGGAGCTGGTGGGAGAGTGAGGTTAGGTGTTAACCTGCCATGGTAAAAGAGTAATGATAAATCTCTCACCCCCATAACATGCTGTCATATCTATCATCATATCTGTGTCAAACAAACGCTTCTCAATGTCATGATGACCTTTACTCTATTGCTCACTGACAAAACGCAGGTCTTACTGTAGCTGAAGTTTGTCCATAGGCCAGAAACAAGGAAGTTAATTAGCACAATAGCTTTGCAATTTTGTCATATTTATATATTTTAGCACTATTTGAAGCAACCCATTCCACTGGTTGTCTAATTTGTTCAAACCAAACAAAAAACAGGACACAAAGGGAAATAATAGTAAACAAAACATTTTTTTTAGAATGCAAAAGGACAGTTTGCTGGTGCTGTTGCAGTAAGAGACAGTGGAGTTTAGAATGCAAAAGGACAGTTTGCTGGTGTTGCAGTAAGAGACAGTTGAGTTTAGAATGCAAAAGGACAGTTTGCTGGTGCTATTGCAGTAAGAGACAGTGGAGTTTAGAATGCAAAAGGACAGTTTGCTGGTGCTGTTGCAGTAAGAGACAGTGGAGTTTAGAATGCAAAAGGACAGTTTGCTGGTGCTGTTGCAGTAAGAGACAGTAGAGTTTAGAATGCAAAAGGACAGTTTGCTGGTGCTGTTGAAGTAAGAGACAGTAGAGTTTAGAATGCAAAAGGACAGTTTGCTGGTGTTGCAGTAAGAGACAGTGGAGTTTAGAATGCAAAAGGACAGTTTGCTGGTGTTGCAGGAAGAGACAGTGGAGTTTAGAATGCAAAAGCACAGTTTGCTGGTGCTATTGCAGTAAGAGACAGTGGAGTTTAGAATGCAAAAGGACAGTTTGCTGGTGTTGCAGTAAGAGACAGTGGAGTTTAGAATGCAAAAGGACAGTTTGCTGGTGCTATTGCAGTAAGAGACAGTGGAGTTTAGAATGCAAAAGGACAGTTTGCTGGTGCTGTTGCAGTAAGAGACAGTAGAGTTTAGAATGCAAAAGGACAGTTTGCTGGTGTTGCAGTAAGAGACAGTGGAGTTTAGAATGCAAAAGCACAGTTTGCTGGTGCTATTGCAGTAAGAGACAGTGGAGTTTAGAATGCAAAAGGACAGTTTGCTGGTGCTGTTGCAGTAAGAGACAGTGGCCACGCTGGAGGAATCCCCCGGCTGTCCAGACCTGTCAGCTGCTGTATGTAATTACAAGGCAGGCCGATCCCAGTTGGGTGATGAGGCTGGAGTGATTGACTTTGACAAGTGCCAGTGGGGATACAAGCAAGAGTTGTGTGTGGGGAGCTCCTTACCACCAGGATAAATAAACAAACAAACAAAGAAATCTGCAACCACCGTGATAAATAAACAAAGAAATCTCCAGCCATCTGATCATGGCACAGGGAGCATGGCTTGGGAAAGCCAAGCTGATTTGGCTTCATACCCTCCTGACCTTATACATGGGAAGGCATTATTACTAAAATGAGATGAAGATTAAGGCTGTGTCAGCGTTTTGGCTGTCAACCTGGCAGGGCCATATGAGCATGATGATGTACGGTATGTTTTATACATTATTCCACCACTGAGTTGCTTATGGAGTTTAAATTTTGGATGTACGGTATGTTTTATACATTATTCCACCACTGAGTTGCTTATGGAGTTGAAATGTTTCCTTCCTCAGCCAAACAGCCTTTTAGGTGTTGATTCTGCTGCAGCAATTTGCACATTTTTGATTTAAAACAATGCAAAGCTCAATTGTAAATTATAACACCTCCATAGGTGAGACAAGTTTGGTTCCAGAGAACTTCAAGTTATTGCATGAAATTTATTACAAGGGTTGTAAATATGTACATTATGTTAATGCACCTCTCAAAATGCAGTTTGGTACCTCTTGGGGTCTGAGATGCAAAATGGAGTACTTTTTATAGCCATGCCTTGTCTCTGGGTAGCTCATGGTGTCATTAAATACAGGTATACAAAGATTACAGATGCTCATGCAGGAGTAATCTTCTCAAAAGTTGCACTAGTTACGCTGAACTTACTGTTAAATGTGAAATATGTCCTGCTTCTCAAGAGTCTTACTGATTTATTTTAATTTGACCAGTGGCTAGGTAATATGTGATATGATCTGATCATTGCATTTTACATGTGTAGGTCAGTAGGTTTTTATTTTTCTCATATACACACCTTTTGCAGGTGCTTTTAAATTCACCATATCATGCAAGCCTGGTGTACAATGCTGGAAAAACAAGTGATTATACTTTCTGACAGAAAGCTACAAATGCCAGAACAGATAATTTACCCAGATCTATCTGCTGCCTTTAGAGTTTATGTTTATGATTATGTTTATGTTTGTGGCATTTGGCAGACGCTTTGTCCAAAGTGACTTAAGTATGCACACTATAATAGTTTCAAATAAAGTTGAAAAGCCTACGTTAAGCATAATAATAATAGTAATAATAACAATATCAATAATAATAAAAATATCAAATATGAACAATGCAAATAATTCAGTGTTTTCATATGAACAAAAACCATAAACATGCAACTTCATAACTCAAACCATAACACATAGGTTTGTGTTTTCATTGTAATATGAAGAGTGACTATGTTGTTATGATATGTTGTCATTTATATAGGGTAATTAAATATATATATATATATATATATATATATATATATATATATATATATATATATATATATATATATATATACAGTATACAGTATATTACCATGAGGAGAGGAGAGGAGGAGATGGGATAAAGCAGAGGGAATGAGACAGAAGAGGGGGAGATACCAGAGCAGAGGAAGAGAGGAAAGACAGGAATAGAAGAGAAGAGAGAGAAAAGAAGAAAAAAACAGAAAATACTAGCCCGCATCAGACGAGTCAAGTGGAAGGCTGGATGTGGCCATATGAGAGTGTTCTACTCTATGATTAGCCTCAGCACACATATGATGAGGAGAGCAGGGCAATTGCCACTCAGAGGCCAATTATAGCTATGATCATAGATTACCTTTCCTGTGACACATGACCAAGACAAAGTCTTTTATTTGTATCGTCAAATGCATCTCTTTTCTGCAAATTCTACCGGTGTGAACTGAGACAAAAAACACATGGCACCAAATAAGCTGAGCTGTAAACAGAGCACGTTTGTATTACTGTAACTTCCCCATGTGACATGCTACACTGCAATACAGTCAAAGCCTCCTTTCACTTTTTAATAATGAAATGTGCTGTCTCAACAGAGTGCTATCAGGGTAGGGGAGGCTTAACCACGCCAGTCAAATAGCACTTCCATTCCAGCACTGTTCCTGTGAAAAAGTCCTGTCTGAAGAGACACCTCCTTTTAGCCCACTAAATACCCCTCCGCCTCCTTTTAGCCCACTAAATACCCCACCGCCTCATTTTAGCCCTCTAAATACCCCACCGCCTCCTAAATACCCCACCACCTCCTTTTAGCCTACTAAATACCCCACTGCCTCCTAAATACCCCACCACCTCCTTTTAGCCTACTAAATACCCCACTGCCTCCTAAATACCCCACCACCTCCTAAATACCCCACGGCCTCCTTTTAGCCCACTAAATACCCCACTGCCTCCTAAATACCCCACCACCTCCTAAATACCCCACGGCCTCCTTTTAGCCCACTAAATACCCCACCGCCTCCTAAATACCCCACCACCTCCTTTTAGCCTACTAAATACCCCACGGCCTCCTAAATACCCCACCACCTCCTTTTAGCCTACTAAATACCCCACCGCCTCCTAAATACCCCACCACCTCCTAAATACCCCTCCGCCTCCTTTTAGCCCACTAAATACCCCACCGCCTCCTAAATACCCCACCACCTCCTAAATACCCCTCCGCCTCCTTTTAGCCCACTAAATACCCCACCGCCTCCTAAATACCCCACCACCTCCTAAATACCCCTCCGCCTCCTTTTAGCCCACTAAATACCCCACCGCCTCCTAAATACCCCACCACCTCCTAAATACCCCTCCACCTCCTTTTAGCCCACTAAATACCCCACCACCTCCTAAATACCCCTCCGCCTCCTTTTAGCCCACTAAATACCCCACTGCCTCCTAAATACCCCACCACCTCCTAAATACCCCACTGCCTCCTAAATACCCCACCACCTCCTAAATACCCCACCGCCTCCTTTTAGCCCACTAAATACCCCACCGCCTCCTTTTAGCCCTCTAAATACCCCACTGCCTCCTAAATACCCCTCCACCTCCTTTTAGCCTACTAAATACCCCACGGCCTCCTAAATACCCCACCACCTCCTTTTAGCCTACTAAATACCCCACCGCCTCCTAAATACCCCACCGCCTCCTAAATACCCCTCCGCCTCCTTTTAGCCCTCTAAATACCCCACTGCTTCCTTTTAATTTCACAGTTTCTTTAGTTAAGCAATGAGGCTTTAAGACATGATTATGACGCTACTCACACCCCTTCTAAAGCACGGTTGCAGATCACTGGATTTCTCTTTAAGATGTTACTTCCACAACTGAATGCTAATTTGATTCAATAATCATTCAAGCACACTGCAAGTGTCTGTGCCAAAATTGTCTCATGGGCTGTCCAATTTATTTGCCCGTGCTTTGCAGAGTTTACTGTATCTGAAGTAGTACAGTATTACAGTCCAGACTGAGATCCATAGAAAGAGGAAATCTGAACAATATTTGCATAAACAAAATGACACACAAAGCATGGGCTGTTTTGAGAGTAAATACTAAACGTATCGTAACAGGTCTTATCAGGAGACACATACTGGATATTGTACCAGCCTTTTCTGCATCATGATCACAACTTTGTCACGCTGCGGTTTGTCTTTGAATCTAAAAATAGCATGCCAACCTTACAAATCAATATTTGAGATGCTGAGTGTCTCCATATAAAGACAGAAAATTACAGGGATGACATATTCCATCAGAAAGTACTTTTCTTTTAGATTCTCCTGCTCTATATTCAGATGAAGATGTTTTGCCATTGCTAAATTGACTTCTGTGTAAACTGGGCCCTGACAAACATTCACACTTCTCAATTATCCTTTCATAAGTATATATACTTTCTTGATCCGGTGAGGGAAATTTGGTCTCTGCATTTAACCCAATCGGTGAATTAGTGAAACACAAACAGCACACAGTGTACACACAGTGAGGTGAAGCACACACTAATCCCGGCGCAGTGAGCTGCCTGCTACAACGGCGGCGCTCGGGGAGAAGTGAGGGGTTAGGTGCCTTGCTCAAGGGCACTTCAGCCGCGGCCCACTGGTCGGGGCTCGAACCGGCAACCCTCCGGTTACAAGTCCAGAGTGCTAACCAGTGGGCCACGGCGGAACAAGATTTGCATTTGTCCTTCTACTCTGCATTTCAATCAATAAGTGAGGGATTCAACAGATGAGTCATAACACCACAATCCTGTTAGGTTCTTAGAGGCTCTTTCAGAATATTTTAATGATCTAAATTAATGATCTGACTCACCACTATGAGCTTTACTCACGAGTAGGTTGGCCCGCTTTGACCACCCCTAGGCTCTGTCACTGGTACACCTTTATATATATGGTCATCATTGGGCTGGCCTTACTGTACTTGTGTGTTCAGCTTGTGTGCTCATCAGGCATAAAAGGGCTTTCGTATATCCGCTCCCTCAGCATGGAATCTGTTGCAGAATGAACTCAAAATGTGTACTTTTAAAATGCATACTTTTATTTCCCTGAATGCTTTTAAAACAAAAATGAATGAACTAAAAACTGACTCTCTAAGATGTAGATGCTTTTAACTTAACCTGTCTTTAACACTGATATGATATGATAATGTGTCCCCTGTGTGTGATAATGTGTCCCCTGTGTGTTTCATGTTGTAAGTGGATGAATTATGCGTGTTATTGTGGCTGCTGCCTATCTTGGCCAGGTCTCCCATGTACAAGAGGTTTTTAATCTCAATGGAACTCTAACCTGGTTAAATAAAGATTAAATGAAAAATAAATAAATAAATCTATTTTGTTAATACTGTGTATTGCTGACTTCAGGAGCGTAGTACAGAGACTACAGTACTGTCAGTCATATTTGGATGTGGAGATGGAGAGAGAAACGTTATTAATTATGATTAATTAGGACTTTTAAGACAGTCATGGGCATGGCTACATTTGTGCACAAACAGTAAGTGTCAGAAGACTTTTCTTTTTAATTCTCAGTACATTGGGATCAAACTACATATATTATATTTTCACTTATATATGTATTTTTTTTTCTTCTTTCTTTTTGAAAGTAACAGGCAGGTGTCCTAATTCCTTGTCATCGAGAACATCTGTCCAAACTCTACTGAGATTGAGATGGTGTGCAAGATAACTTGATTTAGATTCCATGCTGATTTGAAAACATCGGATGTCATTTTCCATAATAAAATACAGTTGCTTTATTTTGACAAGGATGTAGCTGTGTAGTTTTTCCCTGTAAAGATATTAGTTGTTTATTCACCCAAAGCTGCAGAAATCTTGGGTAGAACCTGTGATAAAGTAATACCAGGAATATGGGATAGACTAAACTGATTCAGAGACAAGACATTGTTGCACCTATACAACACGTTCATCTTTCCCCTTAAAGCATTAAACGTCTTTCTTTTGCAATACATCCTTTTCCTGCCTAGAGTGAATGTCACTGTAGCCAACTATTTTACCTAGTCCAGGAAATTAGTAAGAAAATGTAATGAACTGTCATTGAATGAATAATGACAAATAGAATGTGAATGCTTGATAGCTGTGGCATGATGTAAGAACTGCTTTCCGTCACAAATGTCCCAGGTGAAAATGACCTCCGTAACTGCAGTTTAGTTCGACTGGAGGGATGACCTGTTGTGACCCCGAGGAAAGGTCATTCATAACCGGCGCAGTGAATGCCACGGCTCATTTGATAGCCAATGTCTTGTTACATTTTGAGGACTGACTGAATACAGTACATGACGTGAAACAAGGACAAGTACTGAAAGCAGCCGAGGAGTGTGTATGTGTATATGTGTGTGTGTGTGTGTGTGTGTGTGTGTGTGTGTGCACGAAGCCATTCATTTCTCTTTCACAGCTCAGGCATTGTGCAGATTTCTCCTGCTCAGCAAAATATAAGTCCTTTGGGTCTTTTCTTTGCCATGGCTATGTCTGTGTGAACAAGATCAAGTCCATTTGCTCTAAGTGTGTGTTCTCAAAGTGAGGTATGCCTTCAACTTGGCTATAATTTGGATACAGATGGCATGCCAGTGTTGCAGTTGTGAAAGTTATGTAATGATATACAGTGTGTATGCATAAATAAACACTGCATCATATATGTAATGTGATTATAATGTGGGGGGAAAGTTGAGTGGCAGGCTGGGCTGAACTTAGCAATTTAACTTCTTCACTTTGTAAAACATCAAAACATGAGATATAGAACAGGCACAGCTGCAGTATATTACAAATCCACATATTATGGATACTGTGCTGTGTACTTGTGCACAATCTCTTTGGACAACTTCATTGCTTGCGCTGTTTGTATACAACTGTTAGAATGTCGAAGCCTCTAACTATAAATGGAAACCCTCTGACCTTTTTAAAAGTTGTATGTACAATAACTGTATTTAAGAAAATATATAGTCCTGACCAAAGATTCTAGAGTGGAGTTTTTCTTAAAAATGTCTGCATTTCCATTTAAAATGTTTTTTGTGATGATTACACATAAGGTAAAGAAAATAAAATTCATTAGTTCATCAGTTCTGATATGTGTAAAATATGCATACAAAATATTAAAATAACCCCACATTATCACATACCCTGGAGAGCCACTTTTACCAATTTTTTTTTTTTTAAATCTCAGAAGAGCCACATAAAGACGCCGGTTACAAAAAAAGTTTGGATATTTAACGTACAGTTACTTTCATTCAACAGAGGATTTTTAAATACATTTTCTACTCGTTTTAAAAGTAGGCCTAATGTGCAAGTAACTTGAAATGTAAAGTGGAATGACAGAAGTATAGGCCTTAGGCTTCCCATGTACTGTAGGCTAAACACCACCCCCTATTTTTCCAATGTCCTTTGGTATGCAGTAACTATGAAAGTAACATCATAGTTAACAACACAACACTCAATTTTAGTTGACATGTCATTGGCGAAATTGAACATTAGGCATACCAGATATTAGATTTGGTGATGGCCTTGGAGTCTGGCTGGATCATATTCAGTGAGGTGAAGTTTCATGCAAGAATTGAGGCTGTCACCATTTAAGGGCAACTCCACTCAAAACTGTCATATTCATAACGGCAACTAAATACCATGGCATTGTGTTGGCGTTATGGATGTGACAGTTTTGCGCGAAATTGCCCTTAAACGTGAGCGCAGGTTTGTCTTTATATTTTTCATATGTGAGAGATTTCTCACATGCAAGTGGAACCGAACAGGGTTAACAGCAATACTAACTCGTTGCAGTGTGCGATATAACGGGCAGTTCATTTCGCGTTTTCAGAATCAGTCTTCGGATGGAAACTTACCCATTTCAGCCCGCTTGTGTTCGCGCTCGCAAGTTGTGGTCGCTGACGTTTCCTTTTCGACATTTTCCTTATCTAACCTACAGCAAGCGCACACATAAACAATAACAAAGTGTTCTCGTTGACTGAAATGGAGGGAAATCGGTGATTTTGTTTGATATTGACTTGGCAACAAACCGCGAATGTAACAATATTGTGCAGGCTAGGTTACGGAGTCAAGTGAGGTGGAAAGTTATATAGGCTAAATTACTCAGATAGACCTACAATATTACATTTTGAAAATGAACTAAAATTAAAAATATTTTTTAATTAAATACTCATTAATTATTTTCAAAAGCTGAGCCGCATCAGAGGGATCAAAGCCGGAGCCGCGGGTTGCCGACCCCTGCTGTAGTAGCCTACATCGACATAACCGTGAACTTCAGCCGTAGAGAACAGACATGGGATGTATTAAACTACGTGAATATATATTATATTTCGAACACTATTTAAACATTTTGATTTCAGTAGGTCCATTTTTAATTTAATACAGTAACAAAATTATTCATGACTTATTGAGTAAACAAATGGCAGGTTTGTCCGAGAGCCAGATGCAGTCCCCAAAAGAGCCACATGTGGCTCGCGAGCCATAGGTTCCCGACCATAGACATAATATACATAGACGCCGCATCGACCGCTGCTCCCTACTAGCGCTGACGAGATTTGGAGCCGCCATCTTGGACCGGTCATCCACTCAACTCAGTGTAATCTGTTTGGCCGGTGCAATGAGCTGTCAGCACACTTAATTAATCATATCTCACTGAATACCAAACAGATTTTCACGCGGTTTTTTTTTGCTGCAAAGGTCATACATGTAGCTATGATACAGGCCACATTGTTCGAAAATACAAAATACAACCAATAGTACGGTAATGTTAAATCTTACTTGTGAAAAGTAAATCCCCCGAGTATGGTCTGCCGATTTGAGCAGGAACATGCTGCACAGTGCTGTCATCTTGTGTTTTCTGCTGCAACGCAATGAGGAGTATGACCGGTCCAAGATGGCGGCCGCATTTCTTGTTTCCAGCAGCCAATGCGGCGTCTATGTATATTATGTCTATGTTCCCGACCCCTGAGTTAGCCTATTAGCTGGTTTGATTTGCATTGAGCTAAATGAGCATCAAACCAGCTAATAGCTCCAGCTCCTCTTTTTAGTCAACTTTAGCAGAGGTGGCAATAATTCTGGAGGATTTTGATTGTAACCCCTTGTCAGTCAATAGTGAAAGTAAACTAGATGTACCGCATAGCGGTACAAATTATTACTCAGTCCTGCATATTCTCTGCCCAAAAATAAATCACGCTTGCCAATTTGTCTTCATCTACTCCATCCCCTACTTTTGCAACTCATGGGGGGATTGTATGGTGTACTGGCGTGTGTGTGTGTTGGGGAGAAGGGGTAATGGTTTGTGTGTGTGTGTGTGTGGGGGGGGGGGGGGGGGGTATACTCAGGTGATTTGCATCACATATCTGTACTGTTAAAGCCACCATGCCACAAAGCGAGGGAAAGACAAACAGAACCAGCAAGGGAAAAAAAAGGGACTGAGTACTGTGGCCGGTTGAGTCACGGTGCCTCGGTCTCCTGTTACGTCCCTGTATGTTTTATCAGTGTTTGTTTGCTTTTGTCTGTTCTGTGTATCTTTCTGTTGTGTTTCAGACAGTCCAGCAGGGGGGCTTAATTGCTGGGCCGGCCTATAAAAGGTGCTGGCTGACGTCATCCGGGAGCTCGCTCGATCGTTTGCTCACTTGCTTTTGGGATTTAGGTTGGGGTTGCCGCTGCCATGCCACGCTACGCCGCTCCGCTGCTTCGCTCAAGCCACGCGTTCCAGCAGTTTTGTCTCCGTCGCTCCTGCCTGCTCTCGGAGTGAGAGTCCGGGAATAGGCTGGGGATTGCCTGGGCCTGTGCTCGAGGCCTTTCGTTTTTGGACTTTTGTTGCAGCCTTAGTTTGTGTTCTTTAATACTTTTTCCTATATTTTTGTAAATAAATATTTTTGCATTGATCCTCCGCAGTAGTTTTTGCCATCTCCTATCTTTTGTTCATGTCCCACAAAACCCCTAGATAGTGGGACGTGACACTCCCGCAAAAAGAAAAAGGACACACGAGTGGTCCCCACCTCGGCCAGGAGGAACTCTGATGGTGACTCAGGCGGGCACCATCTAAAAACGATACACTCTTTATTTACTGTCATTTCTGTAGTTGTATCTCTTTTTTTGTCTCTGACTTTGACATTCGGTTTGACAGAGAAAAGAAGAGAAGGGACTAATGATTGACAAGCACAGTAATTTAACTCAATTTAACTTCATTTTACTTAATTAAGAAATTAAAAGGAAGCACCAGGAACATAAGGATTCTAGAGGATTCTAAATACAGACTGGGATATTTCATGACATATCTTAGCTGAAAATGAAACACATGCAAAGGAATTGACAACACCTTATCAAAATAAAAATAAAAACAAGGGTTTGAAAGTAAACTGGCTTCCCATGTAATAACTGTAATGACTCACAAACATTATAAACACTGAGTGAAACAATAAACAAATTGTCTGATCTAATGGATTGTACTTTGACAGGTCAAAGGTAGTCTGGATCCCTATCTGCAGTTTAGGATACATTTTTACCCAAAAGTACAACTAAAACTGTAAACCGGTCATCATCATCATCATCATCATTGTATAGCCTCAGTGTCTGATTTTCAATACAAGGCCAGGAGAGATAACAGGGTACACAACGACTACATGGCCGCATATCTCTGATGATTAAAATCTTAGGTTGTTGCCCCCATAGTCTGTCATTAGTGTTATCTGACAGGTGTGGTGCTTGGTGAGATGAGCCAATGGGGCCTCTGTGTTTAGATAAAGCCTGTGATGTTATCATGGGGTCCACATACCATATTTGATAGCCTACAATGAACGATCCAATGATGTTCCTAGCTCAGCTCAGCTCAGCTCAGCGTTAACCGTGGTATAGCTTTTTAAGATGTAGCCTAACCTTCGAGTAGGCTATGTTGCCCAATGGAGAATAGCAATTGGCACAGGAACGCTGGGTCGGATTGTTTACATCTGGCATGGTAATGGAAACTGTGAAAGCGGCTTCAACATTAAGACAAGCCTGTAACACTTGACAGTGAGGTCTAGTCTAGACCCTGCTGTGGTGATTTAAATGAAATATCCCAGTGCATTAAAGATGATGAAGCTGAACTGTACATGGTCCCATATAGTATGTTCTTGGTATATCAAACCTATTGCAGTTTGGCTTGAACGCTGCATCTGATGATTCATTTGTCACATTGGACAGTAAAATGATCACAGTATCATAGATATAGATTATTGACAGGCATGTCTTATTGAAAATCTATAAACGGCAGCCTGCTATTTATTGTCAGGATCTACAAACCTACACTGACATAGAATTATTATGTGATTTCATACACGTGTGGATTTGTATACAAAGTATTTTAAGTGGCATCCAACATGTAACATGTAACATGCGAAGATGTCGTAATATCGTAACAATGTCGTAATAAATTCAGTGTGTCCTCTGTGGGACACCGTCTTCCCGGAACTGTTTCAGTGTATACAAACTGGAAACCCATGCCGACAGACAGCGGTGAGTGTTGAAGTTAACCAGAAACACCAATGCAGCGAGCATATTACCTTTCTGATTCAGAAATATGTACCGTATCTCCATAACATTGCAGACGAAGTGTACTGTGTTAGTTCCAAATAAATTAACTCGTTTTGCCGACGATATATATATTTCCTTTTGATACAGTCGACCTGTAGATCAAAATAGCATTAGCAAAACCTCGACTGCTTCTTTAACATTAACTTAATGATCGCCTTGTTCAATTGCCTTTATTTTCGAATATTTGATGCTTTGCACCTCCGCTTACTCCTTTATTGCAGTGCAATAAATATGCTTACCTTATTTACCCGTAGGCTATAAGTGATATGGCGTGCTAAAGGTAGCGTAGGGGTTATCGCATGATGCCGTTACAAAATGTCATAGCAGTCAAGGTTCAGCTCCAGTGATGAATGACAGTGTGTGTGGATGTCTCTGGTTAATAGTTGCACAGGAAGGCATTGAACACCCTACTACAGAAAGCAATTGGCATAGCATAAGTTTTAACCCATCTAGGGACTAGGTTGGCATTGTCAAGTTAATTATTATGAAGTTGCTGATCATTTGGATATTAATTATTAAGCTGGATATTATTATTTAGCTTCGCTAAAGATAACTGTGATCTGGGCTATTTGCTATAGCCTTAAACACATTCCCTAGTGCAATATAATTAAAATGTACCAGTAGCCTATGCTATGTTATATGTTTGCTTTTAATCTTCAACACATCGGTGCATTACAATAGCCTTTCTCTACACAACAAGTAATTCGCAGGTTATATTTTGCCAGGTGACAGACTGCAAATTACATAATAACGACGCGTTGCATGGATCCAAGTCATGTATGAGCTTAAAGCGCAAGCATTTTGTCAATGGTTCTTTTGAAGTAATTTGACCAGTTGCTTGTGTTATATGACATCGCTCAGAGAAAGCTGCGAATCACTGAGAGCAAAAAGCCTGGATGCTTGTAACGGCGAGATTAATGATGTGCGCAGGGCAGATCCCATCTACGCCCTACAGCTCATTATTTAGATTGTGCTGATTTTACGGAACAGAATTGCGAGATGAAAGAGAAAACAGTCAAATTGTCAAGGCTAGCCATTGTTCTTCATTTGAGCATTCAGCATTTCCAGGGATGGGCAGTGCTGACCGGGGAGTTGCTGTTTTCACACTGTGCTGTGATGTTTCACACTGACATAAATATGTATTTTACCCTTTTCAGATAACTCGTCTATATTATTTTGCCAATGCTTAAAATTAAAACCAGTGGTAAAATAAGTGCCGTAGATGTGTTCTTTACTGACAGAAGGCCACAAGGCTTTTTTTCCTGGTCGTGCTCTTTTCAATTAGGAGGTGAATGTGTCCAGAGGTGGACTCCAAGTGTAGAAAGGACCATGCCTTTGTCTGGTGTTGTTGAGCCAGTTGACAGCAGTCATTGTCCATATCAGATGCTACTTACATGTGTGTGTGTGTGTGTGTGTGTTTGTGTGTGTGTGTGTGTGTGTGCATGTGTGTGCGCGTGTGCACGCATGTGCATGCATGTGCTTGTGCATGTGCTCGTTTTTGTGTGTGTGAGAGAGTATTGATCTGTTATCTTTCCAGAGGTTTGATTTAGAGAGTAAAAGCCTTTCTTTTAATGCTACACTGGCCTCAGTTCCAATATCAGCTGTGTGGATGTCGATGGCTTGTGTGAATTTCCGCTATGACTGATGTTGTGACACTTTTAGTTGCCCTGTGGATCATTTTGCCCTGTCCTGTATGAGGGAAAACATGATTCTACTATGATACTTTTGGAGGGTCGGTTCGCTAAACAGGGAGTACCTCTTCTCCTCATTTGCCCATGTTAGTAATGTTGAAGTCAAATGCAATCAGTCATATTAATGTCATGCTGAAGGTGATCAAGATATATTCTCAGGACAACTTGTCCAACTTGAGGAACGTTGTCAGGGCGCGTTCCACTGATATTGGACAATAGGGCTGCACAATTTGGGAAAAATATCTAAGTGCAACTTTTCGGACAGATATTGCGATTGCAATTTGATTAATGAGCATGCCTAGTGCATGAGAATCGCTGTTCTCTTGTTAGGGGGCTTCACTGTCACACAAGGAGAATGACATGAATATTAAACACATAGCTGTGACCAGATGAACCCCTGGGACAGAGTTGCAAGCTGCAAAATTAATTGCAGTTCTTGCGATTAGTTAATTGCATTAGTTCAAATTGTGAGTTTGATTAAAAATCTATAAATTATGGAGCCCTATTGAACAATCTTCATTCAGCAGTTTAATCATTAGTGGTCACCCGGTCAGAGAGTCACGTGGAATTGACCATGCGATTGCCTGGCAACATTGTCACGTCCATTGTCCATTGTCCTCTTGTATGCATTCCAAAACCAGTTAACATGTTACGTTTTTGTGTGTTCTTCCTTCCGTATATAGCTTATCTATTATGCTGTCATAGGTTAAAGGTTAAAGGGAACCTGTAGCATTGGTGGTTGCATTGTTTGTATTGGGGGACAGAGTTAAGTTCTGGAATATCATATCATTTGGGCCGGGCAGCGTATTTCCTGTAATAACCCTACTGTTCTTTTCTGAAACAGACTCGACATGGACGAAGTGTTTACCCCTTTGGACTGCCTTCTCCCCTCAGGTATTTTGGGATTTCATTATAACTGTGTGTGTGTGTGTTTGTGCAGCATGTGGAATGGATGCATCTCTCATGGCAGCTTTGTGTATTTATCCGCATTCTCTTTGAAGTTCAGAGACAGCAACAGGGAGGTTGCGTTTCACTGAACTCAATTTGATATGTAGATATGAGTACAACAAACATTACCTACCTGACAAATTAGCCTGTCTAAGACTGTGCCTGGTTGATATAGTAAACCAGTTAGCTGTTCTCTGAAAGAATAATAGCGTGTTAGACAAAAACAAAAAAAGGTAACACTTTATAACTAGAAATGCAATTCCAAGGAATTACCAGTGCATGAAAATGCTAAAGTTGTGATGTAAAATATCATGTATCATAGTTAAAATAGATAATACAGAGATGCTAACATGTTAACTATGTAATATAGAGATGCTAACTATGTTAACCATGTGACTTAGCTAACCTAGCTTATCATTTTTAGTAGTTATGCTAACTAGCATACTAACATGCTAACTATACTAACCATGTGACTTAGCTAACCTAGCTAATCATTTTAGTAGTTATGCTAACTATGCTAACTAACATGCTAACTATGCTAACATGCTAACTATGCTAACAATGTGATTTAGCTAACCTAGCTAATCATTTTTAGTAGTTATGCTAACTAGCATGCTAACAATGTTAACATGCTAACTATGCTAACCATGTTACTTAGCTAACTTAGCTAATCATTTTTAGCAGTTTTGCTAAAAATGCTAACAATGCTAACATGCTAACTAGCTACAGTGGGTAGGAGTCATAGTTGATGACAAGTAACAGTTACAATGGCTGAACAGTTAAAAAGTTCAGTAGTTTAAAGGGTTAAATTGTTTAACAGTGAAATGTTGTAGTGAGGACTTTTATTTTGACAGTTTTTGGCAGAGGAAGCAGTTGAACAGGATGTGTAGTCTTAATAGGGCCAGTTTGTATGCTTAAAGCCTGAGACTGGCAGTTGATCCAGGTGGCCTGAACACCTGCCATAGGATTCTAATTGCTTAACGGCCGTATTATGATGTCACAATCGGCAATGTTAAGTCTATGGGGATTTTTAAAAAGTTTTTCTTTAATAGTTTAAAAAGTATAAAAGTTTCAAAGTTGAAAAGACATAGCAGCTTCGTCCGTTTGAATACCTATGTTACAAAGTTTGAATGAAGTTTCTAAGTTAAACTGTTCAAGAGAAATAGCGTACGGAAAAAGTGGTAAGCGGAATAATAATAAGAAGAAGTTGTTGCCTAGGAAGAACAGTACAGTGCATTTTCATGCACTGTAATAATAACTAGAAATGCAATTCCAAGGAATTACCAGTGCATGAAAATGCTAAAGTTGTGATGTAAAATATCATGTATAGTAAAAACAGATAATACAGAGATGGTTACTACGGTGATGCTAGTGGTTGCATAGCTTAATAAAAGTTGATAGTTTAAAAGTAGACTGTTTAAAAGCTGAATGTAGATAGTTTAAAAGTTGTTGATAGACAGTAGATAGTTTAAAAGTTGTTGATAGACAGCTAGTTTAATAGATAGTTTAATGATTGTTTAAAAGTAGACCGTATAAAAGTTGAAGGTAAATAGTTTAAAAGTTGTTGACAGACTGGAAGTTGAATGAATGTTGATATTCAAATAGTTTAATGGCTGTGTATAGGTAGATATTTGACGATAACTGAAAGTTGGAATGGCTCTAATGTTTGCTAGCAGTTATGATAAGATTTTTAACTATGCTAACCATGTTACTTAGCTAATGTTTTATAGCAGTGCTAGCAATGCTAACCTGCTAACCATGCTACTTAGCTAACATTTTCTAGCAGTTTAATGAATGTTGATATTCAAATAGTTTAATGGTGATAACTGAAAGTTGGAATGGCTCTAATGTCTACTAGCAGTTATGCTAAGATTTTTAATTCTGCTAACCATGCTACTTAGCTAATGTTTTATAGCAGTGCTAGCAATGTTAACATGCTAACCATGCTACTTAGCTAACTTAACTAACATTTTCTAGCAGTTTTGTTAAACATGCTAACTATGTTAACCATGTGACTTAGCTAACCAAGCTTATAATTTTAGTAGTTATGTTAACTATGCTCATTAGCATGCTAACAATGCTAGCATGCTAACTATGTTAACCATGTTACTTAGCTAACCATTTTTAGCAGTTATGCTAACTATGCTAACCATGTTACTTAGCTAACTTAGCTAATCATTTTTAGTAGTTATGCTAACTAGCATGCTAACATGCTAGCATGCTAACTATGGTAACCATGTTACTTTAGCTAACCTAGCTAATCATTTTTAGCAGTTTTGCTAAAAATGCTAACTAACATGCTAGCATGCTAACTATGCTAACCATGTGACTTAGCTAACCTAGCTAATCATTTTTAGCAGTTTTGTTAAAAATATTAACAATGTTAGCAATGCTAACATGCTAACTTTGCTAACCATGCTAACTAGCTACAGTGGGTAGGAGTCATAGTTGATGAAAAGTGTTGACATAGTTGATGACAAGTTAAAAGTTGTTGATAGACAGCTAGTGAATGTATATAGTTTAAAAGTTTAAAAGTTGAATGTAGATAGCTAGTTTAATAGATAGATAGTTTAATGATAGTTTAAAAGTAGGCCGTTTAAAAGTTGAATGTAAAAAGTTCAGTAGTTTAATGGGTTACATTGTTTAACAGTGGATTATTGTAGTGAGGACTTTTATTTTGAAACAGTTTTGGGCAGAGGAAACAGTTGAATAGGATGTGTAGTCTTAATTGACCCAGATTGTATGCTTAAAGCCTGAGGCTGCAGGTGGCCTGAACACCTGCCATAGGATTCTAATTGCTTAACGGCCGTATTATGATGTCACAATCGGCAATGTTAAGTCTATGGGGATTTTTAAAAAGTTTTTCTTTAATAGTTTAGTATAAAAGTTTCAAAGTTGAAGTCATACCAACCCGATCTGTTTGAAGACCTACGTAACAAAGTTTGAATGAAGTTTCTAAGTTAAACTGTTCAAGAGAAATAGCGTACAGAAGAAGTGGAAAGCGGAATGATAATAATAAGAAGAAGTTGTTGCCTAGGAAGAACAGTACAGTGCATTTTCATGCACTGTAATAACTACACACAATTCATAATTTATTAAGCCTTTGTTACTTATTAGTTAATGGTTTGTTCATCATTAGTCATTTCTAATTTATCATGCACTAATGATTAGTTAGGGTGAGGATACATATTTTATAAACCACTTTCTAATACTATAATTCATAATTAACTCAGGAGTTACAAGTGGTTAGTTAATGATATTTTGTGAGCTCATCTAAAGTGAGTACATTTTATGTCTTGCAACACATTTACAAATGAGTTATAAAGTTTACACTTGCATTTATTAATTTAGCCGACACTTTCACCCAAAGCGACTTACAGTCATGTCAATGAAATTAAAGGGCAAGGCCAAATTGGTGGACGCCGGGGTTTGAACCCCCAACTTTATGGGTTACTGCATGTTAACCCGGCTCCCTATCCACTACACTACCTCTGCCCAGTGGTATTACAACAGTCAATTCAAAAATTTAATATTGATATGTGTGTTGAACAAACCATTTTTAACTGTGTGTAAACATGATTTACAGATGAGAATTAATGTAGGAATAATGCTTTACAAACGAAGAATACAGCATTTAATAATAGTTTACAGCTGTCAGTGTGTAATAGAAGAAAACAGAAACTCTTGCATAGTTGTGGGGGTTTCTATCTGGGCCAAGGTAGTGTAGTGGATAAGGAGCTGGACCAGCATGCAGTAGCCTGAAAAGTTGGGGGTTCGATTCCCGGCTTTCCCTGTTATGTCAATGTGTACGTCGCTTGTCTGCTAAATGAATGAATGTGAATGTAATCTTTACAACTCATTTGAAAATGTGTTCCAAGGCATAGAAAGTCCTCACTTTAGATAAGCTCACAAAATATCATTAACTAACCACTTGTAACTCCTGAGTTAATCATGAATTATGGTATTAGGAAGTGGTTTATAAAATATGTATCCTCACCCTAACTAATCATTAGTGCATGTGTATGTAACAACTGTTAAATACTAGAAATATTACTTCGTCAACAAAATATTATTGCATAATTTATTAAGTATTAACAATTCATAAACATATTTTATTATTTACTATGAACAAACCATTTATAATTGTGTGAACAAATGCTTTACTGATGATAAATTATGTATGAACAAGAAATTACTAATGATGAACAAACCATTAACTAATAAGTAACAAAGGCTTCATAAATTATGAATTGTGTGTAGTTATTATAAAGTGTTACCCCCCAAAAAAGTGTAGTTGTGTTTGAAGAGCCCAAATTAACTAGACCTTCCAGTGACTTTGTAATCAAGTAGCCACTGTATCCCCTTTTTTATCTTAATCAGCCCAGCTGGACCGGGCTGGTTTGGAAGTGAGATGTCAGCCTTTTCATTGGTACAGTAAATCTGGACTAGGGCCTCCAGAGCCATGGCACACGGAGGGCATGGGGACCTCGGAGACCTCCCTGGCAACCCTGGCTGTACGACAAATAGGAAGTATATTCGGAGGCGAGCGTGTTTAATAGCTTACACTAGAATATGTTATTATTCAGCGCATATCTGGAGCCCTGGTGCTGCTGGCCTCTGCATGATTAAAACATGAGCCAGAAGGAACTAATGATTTGGGTAGAAGGTGCGTTAAACCGCCTTAATCCCCTAGCGTGTGGCTCGGCACTCTGCATGGAGAGGTGAATGTGGAGACTGGTCAAGCGTCTGTGTGTGTGTGTGTGTGTGAGTGTGTGTGAGTGTGTGTGTGTGAGTGTGTGTGTGTGTATGTGTGTGTGTGTGTGAGTGTGAGTGTGTGAGAGTGGTGGTGGAGGAAGTGGTGGGGGTCCTCGAGGAGATGATGAGCTTCTCCCCTCATTTCCACCCTGAAACGGCGAAATCTCCGGACGGATTGATTGCCCTTGTGGCTTCATTACTGTCCCACCTCGAATTCGAGCTTGTGCCCGTTCACAGATGTGGCACCAGTGTGCACATCCACAGCTGAGAGGCTGCAGATGTGGCTTTGCTGTGCCCTGGGAAGGAGCACAACGTGCTGTGTGTTTCTCCACGCCGTCAGAGCTGCTCTACTGTAGGCGGTTACTTGAACTGCATTATCCAGTAAATCACTGTTGTCAGCAATCAGTGGAGGCTGAGGGAGGCTGGGGGATGTATTTTTAGGATGCTGCCTGAGAGCACTGAGGCTATATAAGACAATCTAGCGCTTATGCTAATAGCATGCTAATAATAATGAATAATCCCATGCTGAATAAGTGGTCCAAAAATGTAGAGGGTGAAGGGTGTTTTTCTCTCAATGTGTTTATGTGAGATAGTAATGAACAGGACACTGCAAATGTTCAGTGAAATCAGTGGTGGAAAGCTCTGGCTTCAGAATGTAAACACACTACCACATATCTGTCAAATATGCACTGAAACCAACTTACTAAAGCCAGTTATTGATCACCTGTTTTAGGTGCACAGGTAACACCAGCACATGATATGACTAGAGTTTTCCATCTCAGTGAGAAATTATGTTTTTTTTTTAGTAGAGAAGTATTATGTTTATGACTAGAAACAACATAGTGCAGCTTTTGTTTGGACTCATGCATTATACAAATACTCATACACATGAACAAGTTCAGAGGTTTTGAGTCAGTCTTTCCTGGAATTCATTGAAGACATAAAACACACTGTGCAGCAATTTGCTACGTTTTGGACAGCTAGTTTTGGTGTCATTTTCAAATTCATTTTATCGGTATGTTGTTGTGTGAAGGGCCGATAAGGATACCTGTAGTACCGTCCTTACTATACGAGTGCGTAGTGTCGTCCGTACTATACACCTGTAGTGTCGTCCGTACTATACACCTGTAGTGTCGTCCGTACTATACTCCTGTAGTATCGTCCGTACTATACACCTGTAGTGTCGTCCGTACTATACGAGTACACAGTGTCGTCCGTACTATACACCTGTAGTGTCGTCCGTACTATACTCCTGTAGTGTCGTCCGTACTATACTCCTGTAGTGTCGTCCGTACTATACCAGTACGTAGTGTCAGGTTCTGGGGTGGCACCCCCTGTGAAAATGTAATAAAAGCTTTCACTGCACGACATTGCTAACTCTATCACCAAAAGACAGAATGACAGGAAGCGAGTGGGAGAGGTGGGATCCGGAAAGGACCACGGGGCGAGAACCGAACCCGGGTCGCCGGCGTACAGTGCAGGTGCCCCAGCCAGTCGCGCCACGGCTGGGGGCGAAACACTGCATTTTGCAACACTTGCAACCTGCATGCTGCCAGCATTATTCTTTCTTTTTTTTTAATTGGGCTACAATTCATGTACGCTTGTCTACTTTTCTTTCACCTTTCCCTTAAACCGTATACATAATATACATGTCTCTGTCATGTCTCTGTCATGTAAATAATAGATGTGTGTTGTAGCGAGTGTGGAAGCTGGTTTTGCTTTGTGAGAGTATTTGTATGGACTGCTCTGTGTGTCTTGTCTGAGGCGGAACGTGTCATATTTGCACCTGAATCAAGGCACTAAAGGCTTAGCGCATCAGGGCCTGCACCTCCCAAATCACTTTGTTAAGTACTGTGGAAACCGGACTGCCGCACTCCCTCATTATCAAACCAGACAACTCCAGAGGGAATTCCACAACTCAAAACGTTACTTATCTGAATATACTTACTGAATTATCACCACAGTCATATTTTGGAAAACAAACTACTGTTCATGAATTGTTAGTGGTACAGGGACGGAGATTAAATTGCATATATTATTTATATTATATATGTATGTTATGCTAATCTAATGATTACCAAGTACTGAACTTTAGTTCATTTAAGTTCTTTAAATGAAATTGGGTCTTGTATTTAATTTCCAGAGGGAAAATGAAGTACAGTTGCCCCTGCGTGTCATTAAATCACAATTCCGTTTGCCATTAGGCAGGGTAATAGCCCCATGACTTGTTTTGCTGCAGACCCATTTGTTGATGTTACAGAGAGTCAGTAAGGTTGTCTGTTGTGTGCAGAGAACATTATTCATAGTTCCTGGAGACACATTCATGTAAATTAAAGGGGAGACTTACACAAACGTTTAGGGTTATAATATTAATTATGCATTATACAGAGAGTATACTCTGCTTGCAATAGTAAGTCCCTACACCATACTTGCACTGCCCCCCCCCCTCCCCTACATACACAGCACATTATTTCATCAGGAAGCTTCTCCAACACACATCCCCAACATACTTACAGCACACTGCCCCCCCCCAATACACATATTGCAAGCAGAGTACACTCTCTGTATATTAGCACATACCCTTCTCCAACACACATATTGCACACTGCCCTCTCCCCACATACACAGCACACTATCCCATCTCCCTTGTCATCCCCCTAACACCCCCCCCCCCCCATAAATGCACAAATTAGCTGACACCAGACATAATTTCACTGCATTTCTTACATCCAGTAACTACATGCATGTGACAATAAACTTCCTTGTATCCTTGTGTGTGAAATCTACATGGTTGATACTGACGTTAGGATTTGGTGAGTATCTGCTATACACAGTCAGACGCACATAATCATAAATTCTATGCAACATAAACAGGGCTCAGATCTACATGGAATCTGTTCGACTCCCCTCAAACCTAATTACCAAGGGTACTGTATGGTAATGTCAATGAAATGACAATGACAAACTGCATCACAAGACTGGGCTGTTTTAATGTGGTCATCTTACTTCCTTGGTCTGCTCCTTTAGGAAAACAGAAGATTTGTCTCATCATCCTCAACCAACCTTTGGAGGAGAAGTACTTTGATGTCCTCTGGAGCAAAGGTATTGACTTTATGATTGCCTTCATCGGCAGACCTTGACCTATGGTTTACAGTGCTAGCCGCTCTTTCACAGTTAGTGGCCAGGTGGCCCATAATGTTTGCAGGACCGTGTGGGTCAGATCCTGCAGTGGCTGTCTTGCCACACACTGATGATAAATGTTGTAGCTTCTGTCACCGTGTGAAACCAGAGGTGTGTTTTTCTGAAAGCGCGGCTGTGCAGTTGTCAAATACAGTGTGTGTTCAATATGATAAAGATATTACAGTAGGCTACACAATCTGGTGATTCACAGTTACAGGAACACAAGTACACAGGACAGCAACACAATTGCACTTTTGGGAAAGACACCCCTGACTGACTGAATGACCTGGATGATGTTCCAAAAGTGTCTTCAGTTATGGCCGAGGCAACAGGGTGTGTAGCGGTTGTGTTGTTGTGGTCAGATCTTGACTTCAGTTATGGCCGAGGCAACAGGGTGTGTAGCGGTTGTGTTGTTGTGGTCAGATCTTGACTTTAGTTATGGCCGAGGCAACAGGGTGTGTAGCGGTTGTGTTGTTGTGGTCAGATCTTGACTTTAGTTATGGCCGAGGCAACATGGTGTGTAGCGGTTATGGCCGAGGCAACAGGGTGTGTAGCGGTTGTGTTGTTGTGGTCAGATCTTGACTCAGTAAAGGCAGAGGCAACAGGGTGTGTAGCGGTTGTGTTGTTGTGGTCAGATCTTGACTCAGTAAAGGCAGAGGCAACAAGGTGTGTAGCGGTTGTGTTGTTGTGGTCAGATCTTGACTTTAGTTATGGCCGAGGCAACAGGGTGTGTAGCGGTTGTGTTGTTGTGGTCAGATCTTGACTTTAGTTATGGCCGAGGCAACAGGGTGTGTAGCGGTTGTGTTGTTGTGGTCAGATCTTGACTTTAGTTATGGCCGAGGCAACAGGGTGTGTAGCGGTTGTGTTGTTGTGGTCAGATCTTGACTCAGTAAAGGCAGAGGCAACAGGGTGTGTAGCGGTTGTGTTGTTGTGGTCAGATCTTGACTCAGTAAAGGCAGAGGCAACAGGGTGTGTAGCGGTTGTGTTGTTGTGGTCAGATCTTGACTTCAGTTATGGCCGAACCGGGGCATCGCAGCTCATTCAGCCTCCTCTGGCCTCCACCGTGTAGCCGAAATGTGCTGCCCTAGTGTGTGTGTGTGTGTGTGTGTGTGTGTATGTGTGTGTCTGACCATGGTCCTGCACCTCCACCATGTAGTGGAAATGTGCTGCCCCAGTGTGTGTGTGTGTGTGTGTGTGTGTGTGTGTCTGACCATGGTCCTGCATCTCCACCATGTAGTGGAAATGTGCTGCCCCAGTGTGTGTGTGTGTGTGAGTGTGTGTGTGTGTGTGTGTCTGACCATGGTCCTGCACCTCCACTGTGTAGCGGAAATGTGCTGCCCCAGTGTGTGTGTGTGTGTGTGTGTGTGTGTGTGTGTGTGTGTGTGTGTGTGTGTGTTTCTGACCATGGTCCTGTGTAGCGGAAATGTGTTGCCCCTGTGTGTGTGTGTGTGTCTGAACATAGTCCTGCACCTCACTGTGTAACAGAAATGTGCAGTGTGCCGATTTCTCCCCCCTTCTTATCCTCGTAGTGTCTCGTATCTTTTTTTCATGGGCTCCGGAGATGAGACCGAGTCAGGGAGCAACAACGGCAACTCTCCAGATGGTTCCACCTGGAACAGGCCAGACGGGCGCTCCTCCGCCCCACACACCCCCGCCCCACACCTCCCCACACACCCCCGCCCCACACACCCCCCGCCCTGCACACCCCCTCCCCACACACCCCCCGCCCTGCACAGGGCTCAGAAGTGCTGCCCCAGTGGGGCCCGGCGGCAGAGATGTGTGTGTGTGTGGTGTGTGTGTGGTGTGTGTGTGTGTGTGTGTGTGTGTGTGTGTGTGTGTGTGTGTGTGTGTGGTGTGTGTGTGTGTGTGTGTGTGTGTGTGTGTGCACGAGGCTCTGAGGAGCCGCTGTGATCAAAGCCGCGCTGCACACATTTCTCAAAGAAACACACCTCAAAGAAACACACCTCCTGGAACTGGTCCATCTCGGCACCTCTCTGTATGTGGGTTTCAGAAAGAGTTCTCTCTGCTGCAGGAGACCCTCGCTATCTGGTGGACTTTTGTTTTCTTCTAAATCTTATCGGTGTAACTTTATAGAAGTTTGTTAACGGACACTGCTGTTTATTTCTTCTTAGTGAGCAAGTGAAGTGAAGTGGGATACGTCCTTAGAGTATGTCCCTTCAGTTTTTCGCAATTTTGTAATTGTGGAAATTAACGTAAAATCAACAATTTACCGCATATTTTCTTATTAGTCACATAAATTGACCAGAAAATCCTCAACCTTTCCCCATCTGTTCACTGCTTGTTTGAAATGCACCAGTCAGAGTCCATCAGACATTATTTGGTTTATCTAACATAATTGTCATATATCCGTTATTTGGTTTATCTAACATGATTGTCATATATCTGTTATGTGGTTTATCTAACATGATTGTCATATATCCGTGTTGTATCCATTCAATTCCGAGTGAAGATTCTGTAATAATCCAGGAACAAACACACCACATAACTGAAAGAAAACATTTCACAGCAGGACCTTGCTGACTATTTGCTAAAACGCACCAGTTACTGACCAGCACTACCACTGCCAACAGGACCCTGGGTGGTGATGTCATGGTGTTGCAGGCCTTTTAGGGAGCCAGCTTGCTAGTTTTAGACCAGTGGTCCCCAAACGTTTTCTTCCGAGGGCCAGCTCACTATGCCTGGCTCTAAGAGAGGGCCAGAGACTCGGAGTATATCAGTAACCATAAATAGCTTAGTGCTGTGAACAGCAGTCTACCTTAGTTGAATATTCCATTACATTTAATCATAGGCTATTGCAATTTAATACCATTGTTAGCTGTGTTTAACTTTCACTCACCTTATGAGAACTTTGTGAACTCTTTGTATGAACATTTGAACGAATGAATAAAAAATAGAAACTAGAAAATGT
Organism: Alosa sapidissima; assembly: GCF_018492685.1. Classification (NCBI taxonomy): domain Eukaryota; kingdom Metazoa; phylum Chordata; class Actinopteri; order Clupeiformes; family Clupeidae; genus Alosa; species Alosa sapidissima. The sequence continues at coordinate 31,232,862 of NC_055973.1, read as the reverse complement.
AATTTCGAGGAAATTTTAAATATTATTATGTTGTTTTGTATTTATGTGTCGCTTTGGACAAAGGCGTCTGCTAAATCCATAACCATAACCATAACCATACTAGGACCCATCAAAGGGCCAGTTAAACTGATTGCACCTGTATCAACTGCTTTCTGCTTAACTAGGCCAACTCTCTCTGTGTCTCTCCATTCTACAAGGATATAAGGCACATTCCATCCAACTTTCTATCCATTCATCCTCTTCAAACCATTCACTCATCCACCCATTAAACTATCCACCAACATCCATTAAGCAATCTGCCTATCAACATCCATTCAACTTTCTGTCTATCAACATCCATTACACTATCTACATTCAACTTTTAAACTATATACTCTGTCTCCGGCTTTAAGCATACAATCTGGCTCTCTTAAGACTACTATTTCCTCTGCCCACAACTGTTTAAAAATAAATGTCCGCACTACAATAATTCACTATTAAATAATTTAACTATTTAAACTACTCAACTATTTAACTGTTCAGCCATTTCAACTGTCAGTTGTTATCAACTATGACTCCTGCCAACTGTTTCCAAATAAAAGTTTGTTTGGCATTTTATGTTAATATACAGTATGTTTATATTTTCATGCACTAGTAATTTCCTCGAAATAAAATTTTCTAGTTGTTTATTAATATCTCAAAAAGTATAAAGTTTACAAAAGTGAAAAATACATTCCCCACGTGTCCTTTTCAAGACCTACGTTACAAAGTTTGAACGAAGTTTCTACATTAAACGGTTAAAGCTGAATTAGACGCAGAAATTTGGTGGGAAGAAGAAGAAGAAGAAGAAGAAGAAGAAGAAGAAGAATTCATGCACTGTAACTAGAAAACGCAATTCCAGGGAATTACCAGTGCATGAAAATGCAAAACATATGGTGTGAAATATATTGTTAAAACAGATGATGTGCTAATTGTCAACCAACATGATGAGGTTTAATATAGTTGGAATGACTGAATAGTTAAATAATTGGATGGCTTAAATGGTTAAATGATTTTCTAGGTAGATGAGGTTTAATATAGTTGGAATGATTGAACAGTTAAATGGGTGGATAGTTTAAATGGTTAAATTATTTACTAGGTAGATAAGGTTTAATGTAGTTGGAATGACTGAACTAGGTAGATGATGTTTAATATTGTTGGAATGACTGCACTAGGTAGATGAGGTTTAATATAATTGGAATGACTGAACAGTTAAATAGGTGAAGAGCTTAAAAGGTTAAACTATTTGCTAGATAGATGAGGTTTAATATAGTTGGAATGACTGAACAGTTAAATAGGTGGATAGTTAAAATGGTTAAATTATTTGCTAGGTAGATGAGGTTTAATATAGTTGGAATGACTGTTAACAGTTAAATAGGTGAATAGTCTTAAGAGAATGAGACTGTATGCTTAAAGCCTGAGAAACTGACAGTTGATCCAGGTGGCCTGGCCACCTGGCATAAGATTCTAATTGCTATGATGTCATAAAGGCCAATGTTAAGTCTATGGGGAAATTGTCAATAGTTTTTAATTAATAGTTTAAAAAGTATAAAAGTTACAAAGATGAAATGTACAAAGCACCCATGTCCTAAGTAAGACCTACGTAACATAGTTTGAATGAAGTTTCTGCGTTAAACGGTTGAAGCTGCATTAACTGGGTTAAGACAGAAGGAAGAACAGTACAGTGCATTTTCATGCACTGTAATAAATATCCCAGAAAGTCCCAGAAATATGACTTGAATAGAAGTTAGTTAGTTATTAACAATTAATGGATAAACTTTTAGAATACTTTGAGCACTGATGCAGTCAGCATAGGCCTCTTACATTGTTTGCAGGTAGGCTGGTACATTTCATTCCGTTTTCGATGGAAAACGCGAAACAGCGCCAAAACAACCACCAGTGGACAAAAAGAGTATTACATGTGTACTGTTAAGACTCGCCATAGAGAATGAATGGGGGAAATTGCGGAGGTTATAGTTTGACGATGTCGTACTCCCATGCGGGCCGGATGCTATATACCACGGTTTTTTGGGAGGCCACCCAAAATGATGTGGTGGGCCGTAGTTTGGGGACCACTGTTTTAGACCAACATTTCATATTGCTGCTTTAAGGTCAAAATACTTTGAGAATATGAATTGGGTCTTTACATGTGAAAATCAATTTGTAGTTTGAGAGAACAGACAAGATAAGACATGTATGCGCCGGTGTGGTGCTCCCTCATACTTCTGTGGAAGACCAGGATGAAGAAAACTGGAACAATAAATAGGTGACTGAACTGCTGTGTCTGCAAAGGCATAAAAACAGTGGAAAACAGAGACTCTGTTATGAAGTGTTTTGCTTGGTTGGATTGACTTGAGTTCAGTTGTGTGTTGAGCGCAGATGGCGTGAGGGCTTCATGTACGCCATTCCAGAGCTGTGCTGTCTGTTTGACTTCAAGTCAAGAGGTCAGTCTTGACACTGTCAATCTGCATGAATAATTCCACTGCCAAATGACTGGAATATGCTGGTCGTGATGGATACTTGCAGAGACACTCTGCACACATTGCTCTTCTGTCTGCTTAGAGACAGTCAGTTTAACAAGAAGTGACAGGCCATGTGTTCTCTTCAGCGAGGTCAAGCACTACTGTAAATCTACCATCTGGAAAAGAAAAGATGGGGGGGGGGGGGGGTGCATGGCGCTCAAATGACAACAACTGCAGAGGAGTTGGTCACGGAAGCACAAATATAATCATTCTTTCATTATTGTATGTAAGGGAGTAATTAACTTTTCAGTTTAGCTCTTTGACTGTTTGCCCTTAGTGGATTTATGGCAGACCCCCCCCCCCCCCCCCCCCCCCCCCCACCCCCACCCCCCCCTCCTTTCCCTTTCCAGCTCAGCTCAGCTCAGACCACTAAATCAAGTCCAGCCTGGCCGAGCTCATCAATAGCCCCAGGCCATAAAACACAGCACCGGACGGCAAAGTTCTTGACAAGAAGAAGTGCTGTACCTGGGGAGGATAATGAAGTGGTTATTTACAAGGTTATCTGTCCAGAGATGTCCTCATCTTTAAAATGTGTTCCGGCGTGATAAAGGCCTCTGCTCCGCACTGCACCCTCCTGTAACCTCAGGCATGGGTGAGCGCGGAGCGCTGGACAAAACACACTCTCCGAGCTCTCAGCAGACAAAACACACTCTCCGAGCTCTTAGCAGAGCTACCGCTGCCGTTGCTATAGGAGCGAAAAAAAAAAAAAACCCTCTTCTCCTGACAAAAACGCTGGGCCTGAAATTGACAGGACATGGTTGTCATAGCTATTACAATGTTATAAGACCCAACTTTTAGCCATAATCGTAAGGTCATCAAGTTGATGTTTGCTAGTGCGCAGAGTTGTACTCTTTTTGTGATTTCAGATGCTGTATGTTTCTGAGGAAGCTGCTTGAGTGCTTTTATCGGGCTCATGCATCGTGGAGGTGCTCTTGTTTGCTGCTGCACACTGGATCACTAGTGTAGTGTCAGAAATAATGATTCATTTGCATTTAAATCACTCCTGCCAAGTCCTGTTCCCAGCAGGTGCCCCCTACGCTGTTCTTCTGTGAGAGATGTAACTGAGGAAGTAGTTCTGTCTGATAGCATCTTTGCTGAAATGAGCCTCTTCTGTAAGCCTTTAACGTTACTTGAAAATGCTTTTTCTTTTTTTTTCTTCCAAAGCAGTCTCCAAAAATATGACAGCATTGTGTCAGAATGACAGCTTTGTGTGCGCTGTTCTCATCCAGCCTAGGTGCTGTGTAATATATGGAAATAGGTCAACAAATAGTTGAGGTATTTATTTTTGGGGGAGGTTCAAAGAACACAAAATGCAAATGTAAACCAATAATCAGATGTGTCTGGACCCGCGTGGCGACTGGCACGGCCCAGAGGGAGGCCAGATAGCGGGTTAAGCGCTGACTACATTTCCTTTTATCTCTCATACTGTATTTCTCCTTTTTGTTTCTAGCACCATCTCGTCAACTTTTTAGACCAAAAATTCTTCCCCCGCAAATTCCAGCCCCCTGTGGCCTTTATTTGATTCTTTTGCATTTTCCTGGAGTTTGTTTTATAACGTCGGCGTATCAGAGCAGTGTTCCCCCTTTTCCTCCACTTTTCCCCCCCACACACCATAGCAAATCCTCATGTTTTCAAAAAGCCATTTAAGATCAAACGCCCATGTAGGTTTAATACCATAGTTAACCTCAGGGATTAATTAATCCACTTAGACCATATCAAATCTAATTTCGTTATCAAATTTATATCCATAGATTGACTTAGACAGACCAGGACCAATCAAGAATTGCTCACAATAAGGGAAATCTGGCTGTCAGGATGACACTGAATCATAAACAGTGTAGGATTAGCTGCCTCATTACTTTAGGGAACTGTCGTGTATGCAACCAAATAATACAGCTCAAGAAATTCCCAAGGGGACCGATTGATGCCGGTCTTTTCTTTCTCGGTTTGACTATTTCCTCTCCTGTCAGTGGTATGGGAAGCTTTATATTAGGAAGGCAGATACGTAAACAGTATGTATATTAGATGTTCTTCATCGTTGGCCAGTTGTAACAACTAGCTCGGAACCCGAACAAAACATGGCCACATTTACACTGCATCTGGTGTTGGTTGCCACACTGGAGAGATCAGGATCCATTCCCATGTTGTCTTTTAATGACCTTTTCTGCATCTCACAACCAATGGTCCTCAGGAATAAACTGGCTAATAAGGGTGAAATTGATTGGATGAAAAGTATGCAGAAAGACACACCCACCAACTGACAGACATACCACTATACAGTGTTTTGCTTTTATAGTGGGATGGATAACAGTGTTTAACGTAACTTTGTTTCACAGTGGAGTTTTGCATAGTTGGTACTGTATACAGTTGAGAATAACTTATTTTGGCATTGATCACTGACTCATCTATAGGCATTGATCACTGACTCATCTATAGGTCTTTTCTTGTGCATTTACATAAATGATTTACTATAATGAGACTTCAAAAGCACAGTTGCCTGTCTCTCAGTATGTTTCAAAACCACCTAATGTATTCAGTGAAACTGCGCAACTGCTTTAAATTCATGTAAAAAGTGTGACCATGCGCTCTCATGGGACTACATCCTCTGTCAAATGTTTAGTTTTATTTGTAGGCTTACTGAAATAGATAAATAAATGAATATATAAGCGCCAGCACGTTGCACATCAAAGACTAAAGTATGTTAATTCCAGCACAGGGGTTGGAACTCTCTGAGTGCACTGGGGATTTGGCTATCTAGCAGAACACCGAGTTTAACGGAACCAGAGGTGCCGCCTTCAGGTACTTCTATTGCAAGTGTACCAAGGAAGGTGCCAGTGTCTCTCTCTGTCTTGTTGGCATGGCTGCTGTATTTCCTTTCACCGGGCGGCACCCAGCCCGAGTGGCATAATGCTTATCAGCGGCGTAATAACTTTGGCAGGGCGACCTGACCTTAGGTGTGTGTGTGTGTGTGTGTGTGTGTGTGTGTGTGGGGCATGATTTGTTCCTCTGGAGACATTCCGGAGGAGCCGTTAGTGTCATGGCAGCCAGAGCCCTAAATAATGGCTCTGTTTTAATTTCGCTGTGTCACAGACTTACCAAGATGGCTCTGAAACTCACACATGCCCCCCCACCCCCACTGGGTGATGCACTAGATACTCGTCTTCATGTCACTTTTTTTCTATTGTAGGCTCCCCAGCCTTTATGAGAAATATTCAAAAGATGGTATTGGTGGGGAAGGTATTGAAGAAGTGTCTGTTTGGTGGAGAGGTGGGGCTCTTGAGTTGTGGAAATGATGATGATAGGGTAGGGGGGTGGGGGGGTGGGTCTCTTGAGTTGTGGAAAGGATGATGATAGGGTAAGGGGTGGGGGGGTGGGGCTCTTGAGTTGTGGAAATGATGATGATAGGGTGGGGGGGTGGGGGGGGTGGGTCTCTTGAGTTGTGGAAAGGATGATGATAGGGTAGGGGGGTGGGTCTCTTGAGTTGTGGAAAGGATGATTATTGGGTGGGAGGTGGGTCTCTTGAGTTGTGGAAATGATGATGATTGGGTGGGGCTCTTGAGTTGTGGAAATGATGATGATTGGGTGGGGGGTGGGGCTCTTGATATGTGGAAATGAGGATGATTGGGTGGGGGGTGGGAGGTGGGTCTGTTGAGGTGTGGAAATGAGGATGATTGGGTGGGGGGTGGGGCTCTTGATATGTGGAAATGAGGATGATTGAGTGTGGGGGGGTGGGGTCAAGGTATAAAGTCCTTCATGGTGTGTGCTCGTTACGGAGCATTGTTTTTTATATTACCTTGTCTACATTATACTTTACTTTACTCTCCTATTTGTCCATATTATTCATGCTGGTCTCTAGACCTTATTCTTGCACTGTTGCACTACTGCTGGACTACTTTTTGCACCTTCACCATGACACTCACTCTCTTGAACACCTTACCATGCACACAGAACTACAGGCCAGTCCCGGCCCTATCACTGCAAGCGTCTCATGCTTGATCATCCTCAAGCACACTGTGATTTTTTTTTAATTTAATTTATATAGTATATTTAGTATTTAGTTTTGTTAGTTTCTCTTATCTTCTACTGTCTCTATTGTAATGTTGTGTGTGATGTCTGTATGCTACTGAGACCTTGAATTTCCCCTTGGGGATCAATAAAGTATCTATCTATCTATCTATCTAAAGCTGTGCTGTGTAGGTGTGTGTGTGTGTCTGGGTGTGTGTGTGGTGCACGTGGATGTGGCACATTATTGTGTGCATTCATGATGTGCGCTCATGTGTAGCATCATAATGTGTGCGTGTGTATTTATAATTTTATATACATTTGTGCGCAAGGTTGTGGCGGTGTGAGTTTGTGTCCATTTGCTGTGTGTGCATATGTGTTTATGTCTGCTAACACGTGTGTGTGTGTGTGTGTGTGTGTGTGTGTGTGTTTGTGTCTCTGCTAATGTGTGTGTGTGTGTGTGTGTGTGTGTGTGTGTGTGTGTGTGTGTGTGTGTGTGTCTCAAGTCAAGTTTATTTATATAGCGCATTTCATACACAGAGGTCATTCAATGTGTTTTTTCTTTGTTCAGCTGAAGAAAATGTTGAGACATCCAGGTGTTGATTTGTTCTATACACTGACACATTGATTCAAGAGGACCAGTCGTTTGGTGACAGTGCTAAGTACATTTGTGTGTCATCTGCATAGCTATGATATGAAATAAAATTATTTTGAATGATTTGTCCGAGTGGGAGCATATAGAGGTTGAATAATAGTGGCCCCAAGATCGACCCCTGGGGAACACCACAGGTCAAGGATGTTGGTGTTGAGGTACAATTTCCGATGGCAACAAAGAAGCTTCTTTCTTGTAGATATGATTTTAGCCAGCTGATAACTATGCCTGTAAATCCAACCCAGTGTTCTAGTCTGTGTAGTAAAATATTGTGATCAACAGTGTCAAATGCTACACTAAGGTCCAGTAGCACTAGGACTGATGTTTTACCTGAATCTGTGTTGAGGCGTATGTCATTGGAAACTTTAATGAGAGCTGTTTCAGTGCTGTGATTTGCCCGAAAACCAGACTGAAAGTAATCAAAATGTGACTTAGGAAAAGTGCCAGACAGCAGTGATACATTTACAATTTGAAGGACATCCGCCGCTATGAGGTGAAAAACAGTTTTGAAGAAATTGGTAGGCAAAGTGTCTAAGACACATGTGGAAGAGCTGAGATTCTGTATCGTTTTTTAAAGTGTTTTGTAGTCTATCAAGCTGAACTCTGACATCAAGTTACAAGTGTGTGTTTGTCTTCTGATTGAAATGTGTGTGTGTGTGTGTGTGTGTTCCAGCACTGCTGCGTGCCTGTGCGGACGGAGGGGCCAACCACCTCTATGACCTCACTGCTGGGACACGAGAGAGGTGAGAATGGCCGTCTTGGTGTCCACTTATTGACTACGTTAATGGTGTGAACTTGTGGCAGTCCCCCATTCCATCACCCCCCCCCCCCCCCCCCACACACACACACACACATACCCCACACAGACACACACACACATCCTCCTCCCTCTCTCTGCAATGAGACAGCTATCACAGAGGCTGTGGTGTCAGGACCGCGTATGACACATCCCTTAAAACCCAGAGAACAGACACATCCCTTAAAACCCAGAGAACAGACACATCCCTCTAAACCCAGAGAACAGACACATCCCTTTAAACCTAGAGAACAGAGTCTCAGGCCTTGCCTGTCAGGGAGAGAGAGGGGCCTGGGTTCTGGGCTGGACATGGGATTACACTCTCTCCTGACTGACCATCCATCATGTGCTAGCACTTTCTGACAGGACAGATCCACTGTAGGCATGGTTGGTAGCGTTAATAGACTTTGTTGTTTTTCTTAAATTTCAGGTCACATCAAAATCATATTCAATCAGAAGATATATCCCCAAAAGGCTGTTGCAGGATTGTCTGTGTCCTCTGTTAGCTATTGGGTCTTTTATCTGCCACACCAGTTCATGAAGGCCAATCAGGTGGCTAGAGGCAGTTTCTGGACAGCCCAGTCTCTTAAGAAACTGGTTGTGTTGTTTCACAACAAAATATGTAAATTAGAAGTTAGTGATGCATCTGTCAGGTTGAATATTTACTGATTTGGGTCTACTTTGGAGAGTGTTTTCAACGTTTTCCATCAGTGCTGTTTCATTGTTTATTTATGGTGTGAACAGATTTTCTGCAGTCTACTGTGCTTGCCTATCTTGACAGTAGTAATGTGACAGAATGGGATGGTTCCTTTATGTCAACTACAAATGCAAACTCTTGCTGAAACCAATTTCCAAACAGATTGTTTGCTAGCTTAGCTTGGTGCTCCTCTGCTGCTCTTTTGGAGGCTTTAGTCTGTCACTACGTCACTTTTCCCATTATACGCTTGTCTGCCTGTTGACAGTGTTTAAACATGCCAAGAAGTCGCAGTGGTGTTAATCCATAACATAATTCTCCCATTACAGGTAGTTGTTTAAAACAGAAATATTTACATTAAAGCATAGCTGCTTCTGTTTCATATTTGATTGATGTAAACATGTCATGGTTGTATATTTATGTACAATAGCACTATAAAGTGGATTTAAAAAGCAAATATCAATGTGGAAGTGGGCCGTGGGGCCCAGTGGGGGAAATTGCTTGTTGTCCTGTGTCTAGAGTGACCGGTCGTTGTCCTGTGTCTAGAGTGACCGGTTGTTGTCCTGTGTCTAGAGTGACAGGTTGTTGTCCTGTGTCTAGGGTGGCAGGTTGTTGTCCTGTGTCTAGAGCAGGGGTGGGCAAACTTTTTGGCTCAAGGGCCACATTGGGTTTTGAAAATTGGCCGGCGGGCCGCACAACAACCACCCTCCCCGACCCCCCCCCATACGACACATACATACATTTTTTATAAAAAAAATATAGCCTATAATTTAGTATGAAAAGTATTTCTTTTAAAATATGAATTGCTTAAAAATACTGCTAATTTTATGCTGTTTAACAAATGTATAAATTGTGCACTGTCGCTTTAATTCACGTTTATTTCTCAATGATCTTCTGCCTGCTCTGCTATGGCTAGTGCTGTACCTACGGCTGGGCCCTCTCACAGTTTTTAAATGGTCAGTAGTGGGAACTACTGTTGCCTTCATGATTTCCTTTTAAAAGTTTCTTATAAGAAGGAGATATCAATTATCAACAATGACAAGCCAGCTGGAACCTGCGGCTCTCTCTCCCTCTCGTGAGTGCAGACGCATTCCCAATCAGAGCTATATAAAGGTACCTTTATATGGCTCTGTTCCCAATTAAATGGATCGCATAATGTTCACGTTAGATCTGCTGCAAAGGAGATAACTAAGAGTTAACTTAGTTTAACATGATGTTATCTCTATTAAACATGATGTTTTGACATTGACATTGCAAACGTTCTCTAAGGAGAGTGAAAAGCAGTTTGCGGTAAAGCTAACCAACGTCGTCTCTATCGCAGGAATAAAATAGCGAGCAGCCTGATAACCAAATTAAATGCTCGGCGGGCCGGATGAAAATGCTCGGCGGGCCGGATCCGGCCCGCGGGCCGCAGTTTGCCCACCCCTGGTCTAGAGTGACAGGTTGTTGTCCTGTGTCTAGAGTGACTGGTTGTTGTCCTGTGTCTAGAGTGACCGGTTGTTGTCCTGTGTCTAGATTGACCGGTTGTTGTCCTGTGTCTAGAGTGACAGGTTGTTGTCCTGTGTCTAGGGTGACAGGTTGTTGTCCTGTGTCTATGGTGACCGGTTGTGAGCCCCGTTGTCTTCTGCCAAGTCTCTCCCATGGTTTATCAACTGGAAGCAAAATGTACCAGCCAGATCTCAGAACACTCAAACCTGTCATTGCTGCATCCTTATGATAGTATGCGGACATCAATACGTGTCCCTGGGAGCGACTCTTACCGAGCACTCTCTTCCGATCGCTCTCTCTCTCCCTCTCTCTCTCTCCCTGTCACTCTCTCTCTCCCTCTCACTCTCTCTCTCCCTCTCACTTTCTCTCTCCCTCTTACTCTCTCTCTCCATCTCTCGCTCTCCCTCTCGCTCTCCCTCTCTCTTTCCCTCTCACTCTCTCCATCTCTCCCTCTCGCTCTCTCTCTCCCTCTCACTCTCTCTCTCCATCTCTTCCTCTCGCTCTCCCTCTCACTCTCTCTCTCCCTCTCGCTCTCTCTCTCCCTCTCACTCTCTCACTCTCTCTCTCCCTCTCGCTCTCCCTCTACCTCTCTCTCACTCTCTCTCTCCCTCTCACTCTCTCTCCCTCTCGCTCTCTTTCTCCCTCTCCCTCTCTCTCTCTCTCCCTCTCGCTTGCTCTCTCTCTCCATCTCTCTCTCCCTCTCTCTCTCACTCTCTCTCTCCCTCTCACTCTCTCTCTCTCTCTCTCTCTCCTGCTTTCTTTCTCGCTAGATCACCATATGTGTGCAGAGCAGACATTGTTGTCATGGCTCCCACTCACAAAGGAGAATATTTATTTATTTATTTATTTATTTATTTATTTATTTTAATTGTGATTGCTGATTGCTGGAACATCATCAAAGGACTGTGTTTGTGCAAATGAATACACTAAGGCCTCCTGAACTGACGAGGCACTTTAGGAAACTAGTCATCTTTTGCAAAATGCCTTGGAAAGGAGGACCAATCAGAAGTTCAGGCTTCCCCTCAGTATGTTGAAATGAGTTCAGGGTGCCCTATGATGACAGACTTCTGCCCAGTTGTTAACTGGGCAAAAATAATGACATCATTGCAATGTTGCATCTGTAATGCAATCTTTTATAGAACGGACTTCGCTGAACTACCCACACATAGCCCATAATAACCTCACACCCTGCTCAGCGAGATGGTTCCTTATGACCTTTTTAGTTTGCAATTAAGTTTAATGAAGGCCAGCGTTCTGGAAGCACGAATGGCTGCACTGAACCGTCCCCCTAGCAAGGAGACGCTGGTGTGCGTAACTGGTGATATGTGCTTGCTGTTGTGTGTGTGTATGTGTGTGTGTATGAGTTTATTCCTTTTCCCTGGCTGCCGTGGATAATGTTAAATTTATGCCGTGTATCGCTGGCGGTGGGGAGGCTGTGAGAGGAGCTGTTTCTCAACACGGTTACAAAATGCCTGCCATTAAGCATGGCCCCTAATAAATCTTGGAGGAAGTTTGGCCAGCCGAGGCTCCTGAGCCCAGCCCTGCCCACCCCACAGCCCCCTGCTCCAGCAGATCTCCTGAGCCCAGCCCTGCCCACGCCACAGCCCAGCAGAGTGGGCTCCTGAGGCCGCCGTCCCCATATGAAAGGTTAATTAACTCCAACAGGCAGGTGTGAAAGCGTAATTGAATGGCAACACTCCCTAACAGCATTTCAGGGTCTGGATAATTTGTCACCTGAAGGCAATCAGAAATCTGGAGTCAAAACGCATTATGTTTTTTTTTTTTCTTTGTGCTGTGTGTTTTACAGGTAATAGAGTTAGCCGGGAGATGGGCTCTGCTTGTCTGTAATAGAGTTAGCCAGGAGATAGGCTCTGCTTGTCTGTAATAGAGTTAGCCAGGAGATAGGCTCTGCTTGTCTGTAATAGAGTTAGCCGGGAGATGGGCTCTGCTTGTCTGTAATAGAGTTAGCCGGGAGATGGGCTCTGCTTGTCTGTAATAGAGTTAGCTGTAATAGAGTTAGCCAGGAGATGGGCTCTGCTTGTCTGTAATAGAGTTAGCCAGGAGATAGGCTCTGCTTGTCTGTAATAGAGTTAGCCGGGAGATGGGCTCTGCTTGTCTGTAATAGAGTTAGCCAGGAGATGGGCTCTGCTTGTCTGTAATAGAGTTAGCCAGGAGATAGGCTCTGCTTGTCTGTAATAGAGTTAGCCGGGAGATGGGCTCTGCTTGTCTGTAATAGAGTTAGCCGGGAGATGGGCTCTGCTTGTCTGTAATAGAGTTAGCTGTAATAGAGTTAGCCAGGAGATGGGCTCTGCTTGTCTGTAATAGAGTTAGCCAGGAGATAGGCTCTGCTTGTCTGTAATAGAGTTAGCCGGGAGATGGGCTCTGCTTGTCTGTAATAGAGTTAGCCAGGAGATGGGCTCTGCTTGTCTGTAATAGAGTTAGCCAGGAGATAGGCTCTGCTTGTCTGTAATAGAGTTAGCCGGGAGATGGGCTCTGCTTGTCTGTAATAGAGTTAGCCGGGAGATAGGCTCTGCTTGTCTGTAATAGAGTTAGCCGGGAGATGGGCTCTGCTTGTCTGTAATAGAGTTAGCCAGGAGATGGGCTCTGCTTGTGTTTCCTTTTTTCCGTGCTGCCATGTTATCCAGCCCTGCTGTGTACAGCGCAGGACCTGCGCAGGACCATCCTCCGCCATCACGGCACGACGCAGCTCCGCGCGCCACGCCAGGGGTAATAAGTTGCTGAGGATTTGGACGCGGGTGGAGATAAAGTTATAATAATTGCATTTTTAATGACTTCGGTTTGCGTTAAATGTCAGAGTTCCTTTTTTTCCTCCCTACATATTTCATTGGACACGGCAATCTAGGCAACACTATCCTTCAGGAAAAACATCTTTGGAAAATGCAGATTTCTCATAATGGTTTTAGTTATGTTTGTTTTGTTTTGGAGGGGTTGAGATTTTTATTGCTGTTATTATTATGCTATTATACGGTTATTATTCCAGATGTTGGCTGTGTGTGTGTCTCTGTGTGTGTGTGTCTGTGTGTGTGTGTGTCTGTGTGAGTTTGTGTGTGGGCGTGTATGCATGTGTGTGCTTGTGTGTGTGTGTGTGTGTGTTGTGTTGTGTGTTTGTGTGTGTGTTGTGTGTGTGTGTGTGTGTGTGTGTGTGTGTGTGTGTTGACTGACTGACCTCTCCTGATTGGTAAGTAAGGGGATGCTGAGAGGCCTGGGCGTAATCAGCTAGTGATTGTGTGTTGGCGTAATCAAGTGAAGAGGGTTTGGCCTGATGTGATTTTAAAGAGCCTTTAAGTCATTTGCACACAGCAGAGGAGAGCGTTAGATAGCAAGGGGAAATCACCCCCAGGCCTCCCACGTTAGATGCTCCATGTTCAGCTAGTTATTTCTCCTCAAGTTCTGGAAGTCTACAAGCGTCTCCTTACTGCCTCAAGGCAGGGTGCTATATTCTCCGCCTGGCCGAAGAGCTGTTGACACCTGTATCATTCCATTTGACTGAATTGTTGTTATCTATTCTACACCAGACAGTGCCAGCGCACGTATCACAGACGCACTACAGACCAGTAATGCGTCTGAAACGTCCCTTTGAAGGAGTGGGCACGATCAGAAGGTGCCTGAAGACCTTTAGTTAATTAGACATGTCAGTAACCCTGTGGTGCGCTGTGGGGTTTGGGGTGCTTCCCAAGAGAGCGGTCTGAATTGCAAGCCTCTGCTAACCAGTCCACCAGCGTTGGCTATTGATATGCGAATGGCAAGATACAGGAATGCAGGCGGTGAAGAGAAAGTCCCTTCAGATCTCCTTAGTATCATGGGACGAAATGGTTATCAGGGGAGTTGGCCAATTTTATTTTTATTTGGACGTTTGTGTAAATCTTCTCGCATATGTGAAGGGAAATAAGAGAAGTTATCTTATTAGCAGGATCCATTTGAAGTAAGGACAAATGTTGGCAAACATAATACATTTTTACAGATGCAGTAATCAAATTGTTGATGAAGACGTTTCAAACCCAAAGTCCATATGTTGAATCTGTTTGTAATATCTACGCACAAATGTTCACATCCCCTGCGGTATTAACATAACACTTGAATGCGTGTGCATTATTCCTCAGTGAGCCTTTGGCTCCGCTGACGTGTGCCTTTGGCTGCATTAGTAGTGAAATGTCATGAGGAAAGGTCTCATTTTGCTTCTCTTTAAAGTCACCAGTGATCCGTCTGCTCCCAAGGTTATTTCTGCTTGCCTGCTCATTAAGGTGGAAGTCAATTGGAGAGGGCAATACTCTGGGTGTGAAGGCTATAAAGAGAAACAAAATCCATCCCATTCGAAAAGTCTCTTATCCTCTTAACAATTAAACTGCAGCACAAAAGCACTACATTTCCACAACTACAATGGTGGTTTCCGTTTTTCTTTCATTTCAGATAAAGGAAAGCCAGGCTGTTGCTTAGATTGACCTGGCATATTGCCCTCCATGGAAAGTTAATGTGCAGGTGTTGTAGACTTCACCACAGGCCAATCAGAGACGGTCTGAAAGCCTCCGGCATTTTCATTGTTTTCCCACTTTGTTACTTTGACAGCAGAGTTGTGAATCCTTTTCATTTCTTCTTCGTGTAGAATATAAATTGAATGTAAGCATAGAGGATGTGATTCAACCAGTCATAATTCCTGGCCAGGAGTTTAGGAATGCAGATGCATACCTAAATGAAAAGAAAACAGTGGATGCAAAGCACCCTGTGCCAACTAAAGCAGTGTTTCATGGACTATGGTCATGGCTGAGGAGAGCTCAGTAATATGAGTTGGTGTGAGCTCTGTTCATGTGGACCCTGTTGCTGGGCCAGTAATGGTGATCTGTGGGCCCATGTGGGGAGTTTGGACGTGAGGACTTGTTTGTTTCCGACACTCTTTGCGCTGGCGCATGTGATGAAGATAAAGCTTGCCGTCTAATCCCCGACTGTATCGCTTGTGTCCAGCAAACCAGAACGCCAGCCGCACTCTCAACGACTACATCCACAAGCCACTCGCGCGCGAAATCGTAATGTTGAGGGTTTAATACCTTCAGATAGCAACACTGCATCCCATTACCCCTTTCTGCGCCTTCAAGGTAGAATGGAGGAGTGAATGGGGAAAAAGAGCGGAAATCAGAGGCACCTTGACATATCCGTCGCTCTCAAAAGGAATATTTGATTCACCAAAGCGGAGAAAATCTTGTCATTGTAGCATTGTATCTTAAATCTGTATAGCCATACAGTTGTTGGGGCATGGCATATGTATTCACAGAGGCTGGAGAGCTAGACAGGCGTGCTGCGCTTTGTCTGTCAGAGCTCATTTCACCTGCCTCTCTGTCTCCGTGTGGGTGTGTGTGTGTGTCTGTATGTGTGTGTTTGTGTGTTTCTTGGGATGGAGATAGTGGTTTGGTGAATGTCAGGGGAGCGAGTGGCGGGCAGACACCTGTCAGTGGGCCTTCTCCTGCCTCTTATCACACTGACCCCTGTGTGACTGAGACGTATTAAAAAGAAACGGATAGCTGGCCCAAATTACACTTTTTCCCCTTTTTTTGTCTGTTCCTTGAAGCTTCCTCCCGGACTACATAAGCGGAGACTTTGATTCTATAAAGCATGATGTCAAGGCCTTCTATGAAGAAAAGGTAAGTCATCTTCATATTTACTGTGGCTGTATTGCATTAAAAGATTTGAATCAGATCAAATGTGCATAGGTAATTATTATAATCATAATCTTCATAATCTGGACTATTTGATTGTCTATAGAAGAGAGCCTCTTGGTTAGTATAGTTTAGTATTAGTATAGTCTTTCGATCCCGTGAGGGAAATTTGGTCTCTGCATTTATCCCAATCCGTGAATTAGTGAAACACACTCAGCACACAGTGAACACACAGTGAGGTGAAGCACACACTAATCCCGGCGCAGTGAGCTGCCTGCTACAGTGGCGCTCGGGGAGCAGTGAGGGGTTAGGTGCCTTGCTCAAGGGCACTTCAGCTGTTCCTACTGGTCGGGGTTCGAACCGGTTACAAGTCTGAAGCGCTAACCAGTAGGCCACGGCTGCCCCAATTTGGTTCAAACGGACCAAAGTACTGTTGTTTGCACATGCCTCCTATAGAAATCAAGTCAAGTTTATTTATATAGGGCATTTCATATCAGAGGTCATTCAATGTGCTTTACATAAACCAAAGCATAGAAGGGTAAACAAAGGAGCACGTGGAACAGGACACAGGAAGTAAACAAAGCTAACATGAAGTCACATGAGGAGCAAATCTGCTGCAGTTGTACACTGACATTTAAGTACAAACTATGAGAATATACAGAACACAGAACACTTGTGTTCCTATGGTGTTGTTGTTTCTCCGTTTAATCTTAACGTAAACATAAACCATTGAACATAATGTAAACATAAACTATTGAATATTTTAATGAAGATGTGTTTCTTTATTCATGACCAGCCTTCAACGTCTGTTTTTGCTGCTGAACTTTAGCAGCCCTCTCACACTCAAGCCATTCACTTCTCCAAGTTGCCATAGTAACCATGTTCTGATTTTGCTTCTGGTGTGAGGGAGGGGTATGAAAAGCCAGACTTGACCAGCCAGTGCTGAGACCTGGGATGTTGTCTTTCTGGCAGACTTGCAAAAGGTTATAAGTCCAGATCAACTACTTATACGCACAGCTCAGCTTTACAGTTAGAGGGTCCTCTAGCAACTCTTTTCCTTATCCAGGGAAAACAAATTCAATCCAATCAATAAACCAATCAAAAATTAAATCAATCGATCGATCAAACAATCAATCAGTCAATTTATTTAGTGTGCAACATCACCATGTGGCATGGTCCCAATACACTTTACAAAATTCCAAATAGTACAAATCTGTACTCTTACTGGTTAATATCCAGGGGTTGTAAGTGAGGAGCTAGTTTGTCCCTGGGCATGCTTTTAACTTAAGACCAACTAGCAGCTAATTAGCCTTTCGGTAGTCATACTTGGTACTTGTTTGTCACATTTTTACAAAATAGTAGACAACAGAGCGGTATGCTTCTTTAATGCTGCCGTGAATAAATAGCCGCTAGTATTGCAGTGATATTTGTTCTGTTTTGTTCTGTTCATTTGTGAGGTTTCACATACATGTGAGCGAATATGGCGGACGCTGAACCTTTCTATTCTTTTGTTCAACAAATCACACACATCAGTTAGTTCTTCAAAAGGAAGCCCTCAGGAAAAGCACATTTCCACCCAACGTCCTGCTCCGAGTTCAACTCCATGAGTCACATTCCTCACTACAGTAGCACACGCTGCCACAGATGCCACAGGTGCCTTGACAGACAGGCAGGCAGGCAGGCAGACAGACAGGCAGGCAGGCAGGCACAGGCAGACAGACAGGCAGGCAGACAGACAGACAGACAGACAGACAGACAGGCAGACAGACAGACAGACAGACAGGCAGACAGACAGACAGACAGACAGACAGACAGGCAGGCAGACAGACAGACAGGCACAGGCAGGCAGGCAGGCAGACAGGCAGACAGACAGACAGGCAGGCAGGCAGGCAGGCAGGCAGACAGACAGGCAGACAGGCAGGCAGGCAGACAGACAGACACAGACACACAGACAGGCAGGCAGAGAAAGAGACTGAGAGGTGGCTTTGTTCACCTCCCTTGTGCTTTCAGGGCTGCAACCTGATGGAGACAGCAGACCAAGACCTGACCGATTTCACAAAGTGCCTGGCCATCATGGTGGAGAAAATGAAAGAGCAGCAACTCCAGGTACAACAGCACTCATTCTTCATAGCCTCCAGCACCTTTTCTCTCATCCTCCTCTCCTATCCTTCTTTCTCATTCTTTCTCTCTCTTTCACATTCTCTCTCTCCCTTTCTTTCTCTCTCTCTCTCCCTCTGTTCCTGTCATCACATCATACTCTTTCAACCCTGAAGCTCAGGGCAGTGTGAATAAAGGGCCCATTATGACCTCCAAGCAAATAAGCAAAAAGCAGCAATTGTGCTGTCCACTCCTGCCCTTCTTCATTCTTCATTCTTCATTCTGTTCTCTCCATCTCTCCCTGTGGTCTCTCTCTCTCTCTCTCTCTTTCTCTCTCTCTTCCTTTTTGATTTGATTTTTTTATTTGATTTTGACTCTTCCTCCATTTGTTCATCCTATTCTCTTATTTCTCTCTCTCTCCCTCTCCCCCTCTCTCTCTCTCCCTTCCTCTCTATCTCTCTCTCTCCCCCCTGTCTCTCTCCCCCTCTCTCTCTCTCCCTCCCTCTCTCTCTCCCTCCATATGCATGATTACAGACTCATTCATAAACAGTGTGAGCTTCTGATCCAGTCCCCTTCCGTGCTCAATCAGCAGAGCAATCAGGAGGGCCAGTATTAGCCAGCAGACATCCAGAGACATCACGCAGAACGCTGCGGCCCAAAGGAGCAATCAGGAGGGCCAGTATTGGTCAGCAGACATCCAGAGACATCAGGAGGGCCAGTATTGGTCAGCAGACATCCAGAGACATCAGGAGGGCCAGTATTGGTCAGCAGACATCCAGAGACATCAGGTGGAACGTTGCGGCCCACAGTACTAATGTGAAACAGGTCCAGACTAGGAAAAGAGGACAAATAGATTTCTTTTAACAATATTTTCTCCCCTTCCCGACACAGCCATTGATGGATGTTCTGGTATATTGCCCATTGTAGTTTTATTGCAACAGCAAAGGGGGTGAAAGCTGTTTTTTGCCGACTCCTTTGCTAAATCTATTGTTCTCTGTCGCCTCAAGTGACTGTCAGCGTGCGCCGCCTTCATTCATCAGCCGTCAGGAGGATGAGTGTTTGTCAGATTGCTATTCCACCTCTTCCTCCGCACGGTTCGTATTCCACCTCTTCCTCCGCACGCTCCAGTCCTCGCTGACAGCCCTGATAGACTCCAGTCTCGCCCAACACTCACCCAGCATGGCCATCCCACTCCTGAGCAAAAACAAAAACTCCCCCCCCCCTCCCCCCCAAAAAAAAGACTAATTGTTCATTTGTTTTGTAATTGGCTTCCCTCAAGGGTGTTTGTCTTAAGACTTATTCTGATAGTGGTGGAGTAACAGTAGTATTTTCAGTGGATACGCAATACTGAAGGTCTACAGTGCACTACTCGTTATGTGGTGTTATGTGGTGGTAAGGTCTACAGTGCACTACACCGTTATGTGGTGTTATGTGGTGTTATGTGGTGGTAAGGTCTACAGTGCACTACTCGTTATGTGGTGGTCAGCTGCTCTATGTTGTTAACGTTGAGTTCATAGACTGTTTGTGTGCTACACTGTAAACAAGACACGACCACCTGCCGATGACTGAATTAGTGCGGAAGTGCACGTCACATAGCTAATACAGCACTCTATAAAGGCACGTCACATAGCTAATACAGCACTCTACAAAGGCACGTCACATAAAACAGCACTATACAAAGGCACGTCACATAATACAGCACTCTACAAAGGCACGTCACATAATACAGCACTCTATAAAGGCACGTCACATAATACATCACTCTACAAAGGCACGTCACATAAAACAGCACTCTACAAAGGCACGTCACATAATACAGCACTCTATAAAGGCACGTCACATAATACATCACTCTACAAAGGCACATCACATAA
Organism: Alosa sapidissima; assembly: GCF_018492685.1. Classification (NCBI taxonomy): domain Eukaryota; kingdom Metazoa; phylum Chordata; class Actinopteri; order Clupeiformes; family Clupeidae; genus Alosa; species Alosa sapidissima. Next base: position 31,213,053 of record NC_055973.1, on the reverse strand, counting down.
TGCATCACTCTACAAAGGCACGTCACACATAGC